>NW_026861155.1:0-99648 GCF_026571515.1 Ruditapes philippinarum | reverse complement strand
ACTATTTGACCTACATTTCTTAAATAGGGTTAACCCGGGTTAACCCTGGTAAAATACATATATAACTATTTGACCTACATTTCTTAAATAGGGTTAATCCTCGTTAACCCTGGGTTAATGTAAATTGACCCTTGCTTTTAAAAAGTTTAATTCTACTATGAGAAATACGACGGCCGGAATCGTTATTTAAAACCTCAAAACTTATATTTAGAGCAATTTGAATGAAATCCATCGTAAGAGTTGTCTCAAGTCAAAAATAGGCTACAATTACCTATGTATTTACTTATCGGGCAAGCTTTGCAGAACAGACTTGTCTATTTAAAGGAAATCTCACCAGCCTACTTATATATGAAACCAAAAACTTTTTCTACATGAAATCATATAAGCACTACGAAGTCTTCCTTTTTAGCTAATTAGGTTAACTTTCCAATAATGATAAATTAGAAAAAATTAATTTAAAAAAGTATTCATGTTTTTGGTCTTCAGAAATGTAGCACATTCAAGGTAAATATTTTTATTGTTATCTTTTTTCATTTTTGTTTATTTGTTTTTGGGTTTTACTTCACATCGACACAGTATAGGTCATATCGCGACGTTCCAGCTTTACTGGTGGAGGAAGACCTCAGGTGCCCTTCCGTGCATTATTTCAGGCACGAACGGGTACCTGAGTAGAACCACCGAAGTTCCGTAAGCTAGCTGGATAGCTTCCTCACATGAAAGAATCCAAAGTCCCTGTCGGGATTCGAACCCACAGAGGTGAGGGGCAAGTGGTTTGAAGTCAACGACCTTAACCACTCGGCCACGGACGCCCCATATTTTTGTTTATAATTGTCCTTAAAATATAAACCTGGAAGTGTATTTTCAAATGGTTCATCATTTTACAATAAGAGTTTTGTTGTTATATGAATTTTGGCCTACTTTCACTGTGGACAGATTTTGGTTAAAACAAACATGGCTGACAAAGCGGAATCACCTTAAGCATAGGCTATAGATAGATATCATGACAACAACAGAAACTTTGATCTGCAGTTTGAACATGAAGTGTAATGTTTTTTATGAATGGTTTTAAAGATGAACACATCTGCGGATGTTTCTAAATTCAAAATTTTACTATTTCATGTTTAAATGTTGAATTCTGCTTAAGCCGGTGCTAGGGGGCGTGGACGGTAACTTGCACTTTCCAGTACCGTCCATGAACAGGCTCAATCAAACCGAGCCTGCAACATTTTCAATTTTGCCGTGTTGGGCTTTCTTTAGGGATTCTGTATTTATCTATTTTAAAGCAATTCAACAAAAAAATATATATTGATCTCCCTAAAAATTAATTAACAATAGTTTGTTTTATATATTACCAATGTCAAATAGCTTTCATATCTTTGTCTCTTACGAATATGATATTAGTGAAAATCCTCATACCTACCTAAAATTCAGGCAACAGTCTTCTATTATATTGATAAATACTGTATCACCATGTAACGCGTGTATAACAAACAAAAAAATCCTGAATTTGGTCTTTTGGAAATTCATCCCATTTTTTCATTCCAGAGTGTGTTCTACTTTCAGTATTGAAAGAAACCATTTTCTTTTAATTTGACATAAAAAATATGCATGTAATATTACTATATTATAATATTAGTCCCTTTTCTTACTATTTGTATATTTGTTACAATTATAACAGACTTTGATATTTCTATCATCTATCTTCTGTTACTGAAACATAACACAGTACAGTCAAGTCACATAACATTTACAAGTCTTCTAAGTCTTGTTTGTATTCAATGGAATTACTTTCCTTACCAGGTAAGAATCAGTGAAAGCATTTTTTATTTAAATATTTTCCCCCTCTTTTTAATTATGGACAGTGCATAAGATAAGTATAATTATGCAAAAACTGGTTTACAAAACATTCGGAAAAAATCTACAATAGTACTTAATCTGAATATAACATGACCTGTGCGTAGGAATAATTTGGTAAGGTATCTGTAATGAGCACATTTTTTGGCGCGGAGCTTCTCAATTGCTGCATTGCAGCAACATTTGTACTTGTTTTCCTAGTGTTTCTCTATTGAAAAACTATTTGAATATTACCTTATGAAAGAAAAAAAAGAGAAAAAAAAACTGAGATCAGAGAAAGTGGTTATGCAGCTGTTCAGACTATTAACTAGATAAATACAGAAGCCCTAAAGAAAGCCCAACACGGCAATATTGAAAATGTTGCAGGCTCGGTTTGATTGAGCCTGTTCATGGACGGTACTGGAAAGTGCAAGTTACCGTCCACGCCCCCTAGCACCGGCTTAAGCAGAATTAAACATTTAACATGAACTGGTAAAATTTAGAATTTTTAAACATCCGCAGATGTGTTCATATGGCGGTTATCATGGAACCTTCAATGTGACACGTTTGTGCCATTCCATGAAAAGCGGCATATGGTCCCCAAGTAAAAAATGCGTGTGCCCTAAACGAGAAAACAATGGGCGGAACTAAATTAAATGGAATTTTGAAAGGGGATCAGAGGTTATGGAGCCTGCGTATCACAGATAAGACGTCAAAAGACAAATTTAAAAAGCAGGCAACATATCCTAAGGGTGATTCAACATTATTCAAGTAGGAATATTGGAACCACCCAACTAGAAAATGCCGAAAAGTTGAAACTAAAAATACCACAAGCACAACAATAATGTCGTGCTGAAGACAATTACAGGTCAATCGATCAGGCTATTCTATATATTATTATTGTATTCTCATATAAATATAATACAACAGATACTTAAATGAGTCTCAGTGAAAAACAATCACCTATCTTATAGACAGTGACAATATCCCATGCACATATGAAACATCAGGTTCAACAGTGTGTCCCAGCATTTATTGAAATGTGCTTTCTCCAAGTTGGTAAGCTACCAGAAACAAATGAAACATTGAGAAAATTCTCTTGATTGACCTACAAGGTTCCATGATAACCGCCGTATGAACACATCTGCGGATGTTTCTAAATTCCAAATTTTACCATTTCATGTTTAAATGTTGAATTCTGCTTAAGCCGGTGCTAGGGGGCGTGGACGGTAACTTGCACTTTCCAGTACCGTCCATGAACAGGCTCAATCAAACCGAGCCTGCAACATTTTCAATTTTGCCGTGTTGGGCTTTCTTTAGGGATTCTGTATTTATCTATTCTACAAATGAACCTTAGAATGATGCAATGCCCGTCTGAATTTTAGGGCACCAACAGATACAAAGCACATTGACCTCAGATCTATGTAAAGCAAACAGGTCATGACATTAAGACATCTTTTTTTATGCATAACATGAACATACATGTGAACTTTTTTTCAAGAGGGAATTTACTTCAAAAAGAGGGAGATTTTTTAATTGACAGGAAACCAAATAAAGCTTGATACTAAGTCCTTATATATCTTGTATAATGTACTTAAGTTATTTCATAAGAGGTCATGACCTCAAATAATTTCATCAGCAAACAGCAGGTCATTCACATGTATGAAAGAAATTCCAACATGAGTTGTTTCCCTTTCATTAAACTATTATTTGAAAAAATGCCATGATCTGGGGTATCTTAGCTTTAGCAGTCCCTAAAAGGGGCCAATCAAATAAATATGAGCAATTTTTATAAAATATTTATAAGATTACTATAAGAATGCTAATAACAAAGTTTGGTGATCATCCATCAATAAGTTCTGTAGAAAAAGCTGTCTAAAAGTTTATATCATTTTTAGTCTCTTGACCCCTAAAAGGGGCCTATCAAATTAATATGAGCAAATTTGATAAGAGACTACCTAAGAATGCTACAGCCAAAGTTTGGTGATCATCCATTTATTGGTTCTGTAGAAGAAGATGTCTAAATGATTTTCTACTTTTAGGTCTAGAGACCCCTAAAAGGGGCCAATCAAATTAGTATGAGCAAATTTGATAAAAGACTACCCAAGAATGCTACAGACAAAGTTTGGTGATCATCCATCAATTAGTTCTCTAGCTATAGATGTTTAAAGTAATTTCTATTTTTAGCAGCCCCTAAAAGGGGCCAATCAAATTAATATGAGCAAACTTGATATAAGACTACCCAAGAATGATAGAGACAAAGTTTGGTGATCATCCATCCATTAGTTCTGTAGAAGAAGATGTCTAAAGGTTTTTTTTTCTATTTTTAGCCCTAGAGACCCCTAAAAGGGGCCAATCAAATTAATATGAGCAAACTTGATAAAAGACTACCCAAGAATGCTACAGACAAGTTTGGTGCTCATCCATCAATTAGTTCTGTAGTAGAAGATGTTTAAAGGTTTTTCTATTTTTAGCTCTGTTGACCCCTAAAAGAGGCCAATTGAAATGACATGAGCAAATTCAAGTGTGACTGTCACAAGGATGCTACAGACAAAATTTGAAGTAAATATGTCCAGCGGTTTCAGAGAAGAAGACGATTGTTGACGCATGACGACGGACGCCGGAGTATCCCCCTTTGATACTAATAGCTCACCCTGAGCCTTCGGCTCTGGTGAGCTAAAAATAGAAAATATTTAAATTAAATAATCACGAATAACATCTTTCAAAATCTGAAACAAAATGAAATAGGCTCAGAATTAATTGTTAATTTCTCAAAATCTCTTTAGAATCATTACGAATTAGAAGAAAAAAGAATTAATAAGTGTAAAAGAAATAAATTTTAACAAAAAATCAAGATGGCCGCCAAGTATGACACCTTTACAACGGTGGAAAAAAGAAATAGGCGCGAACTACCTTCGGCCAAAAATTAAATGAAACACCTCGAAAATGTGTGAAAAAGCCAACTTAATGTGGCTAACGGTAGTGATTTCTGCTGTCAGAGGGGCTAAAGGTGATCAAAAGATAGAGTACATCACAAAAGGGTTTATATAGCATATAGGCCAGACCTATCACCAAAATGAAAGATTAGATAAAGGAAAAATCAAGATAGATATTCAACAGTCAAACATAAAAGAGGCACTTCAATTTAAATTTATTAATATACAGAGAAAATCAACAAGAACTGACTATAGGCTTATGGCGTGAGGGATGTTGCACTTATTCATTATCTCTCATGTACAGACTCAATCAAACCGAGTCTGCAATTCTTATGTAATTTTGTTGGGGTTAATGCTTCCGAGGGATCACTTTGTTTCCAGAATTTTTTAATCAAATATAAAGAAAAATGAAACTTTGGAAATGCTACAAGCGGCCTTTTTTATTTGAAAAATAAATCAATTACATCAATCAAGAATCACAAAATTGTGCACTTCAATACGAAAAAAAACCACACTCAGAGGTTAATCATAATATATCATAGTTAAGGTGTGAAAAAGAAATTAAAGGAATAATTAATATTACTGATAAAACAGTTTTTTCTTCTCAATGACAATTTACTGAAAGAAAACAATAATATTTCTGACATTTATCTCACTCAAAAAAAATGCAGTTATTATATTTAATGCAGAGGATATGCCAGTTAAGGTGGCGATGCAGGGGGGGGGGGGGGGGCACCATACCAGTGTTCCCCATGTAACATCACCTTAACTAAGTGTACTAAATGCCAAGAGTTCGAGCATATTTCTCGCAGCTGTATGAATCACTAACAGTGATTATTTTTCAGGAAGGAATATGTCTTCTGATAATAAAAATGTTTATACAAACAAAAATGATAGAAAATGGAAAGATCAACAAAAGTATGGCTAACATACAGGCATATTTTAAAGATAATGTAAGTTAGTTACTTATTTCATATGGGCGTCTTTTTAACGCCTATTCCTCCCCTTTCCAGACCTCAAATAGTTACAAATGCTGTATTTAGACCCCAAACACTTGTTTTTGTTTAAGTAGAGTATTTCATTACATCATGACAGCCAAAATCATCACTAAGTAATAAAGTAAAACACTTTGTCTATGTTATTTTGGATGCCAAACTTTCATGACCTGATACGGATTTTATCGTTCATTAAATTTATTTTGATTTATCGTTTTACAAAACTTATTATTCACAAGTCCAATTGATAAGGTATGGCAAAAATGAATTATATGTTACTTTGTATGCCATGATTGATAAAGTGTATATTAAAAAATTGCTATACAAAATGTTTACATTATGTTATGATGCTTTCCCATTCCTCACCGAATCATTCATTGAAATATCGTAGGCACAATTACACAATGTCATACTTTTTCTAAACAAATTTACCACTGGCAGATAAATTACTTATTGGAATTTAACTGAAATTATAGTGTACAGTTTTTCATTGTTTCACGTCATAGATTTATACTGTCTTATACCTCATGAACATACATAAAGCTTCATTTTGAAAACGTGATTCACTACAACTGTTGTTAGTGTGTCGTAAAACCAACCAAACAAACACAATCGAATATGAGACCTTATGTCATTCAGTTGATTTAAAGTTGGTGTTGGCATGCAGTGATGCCATAGGCCGGACGCATAGTTATACTTCCTTAATATCTAAATGTTTAAAACTGGTTAAACCGATGTATAGGGGCGTTGACAGTAACAGCACTTTCCAACAAGCTTAATTAAACCGAGCCTGCACCATTTTTAATTTTGTCGTTTTGTGCGTTCCATAGAGATTGATTATGTCTCTTTATTTGAAAAAAGTCTCACACATCGACCTTATAACCGATCGATTGTTACCTGTACACAACTATGACTCCCTAGCTCCGCCTTAAGCATAATTTTTATAAGACATTATTCATTGTTATAAAATACATTTTGATTGAAGCTCTTTGGACAATTTTGGTGTAGCTTATACTTGGCAATGTTAGAAAATTAAAAGATCAACAAAAGCATGGCTAACATACATGCATATATTAAAGAATTTTTTTTTCAAGTTTCAAGTAATGTAATTCTAGGCCATCGGCCCAAATACACAATATAATAACAGAAAGATACATATGCATCTGATTGTGTCACAAGTTATGAAATACAAAATAGTAGCATATTTCATAATTTTTTTACATTGTACAAGGTAGAGAATATACATATTACCACAACAACCCATAACGTAAAACACGCAGTATCAAGTTCCGAAAATGAAAAAAAAAAATACAAAAAAATACAAAAACTAGTCCTTTTAATGCATGAAAAAAGATAAAGAAAATCAGACTTTTGTTTTAAAACACTATACAATAGACATTCATGTAATATTCTAGAAGAAAAAAAATATTTGAAACTAATCAATTCTTATCAATATCAGTCATAAGTTTGGTTACATACAATGCTAAACTTTTTAATGTAGGATGATATTCGGTTTTCATTAAGTATGTGAATTAACTGGTTCTAGTCTTCCCTTATACCAATTAAACAGATATTGTTGTCTTATACTATCAAACTTCGGACAAATAAAAAAGGCATGATATTCATTTTCAATAACTAAACGGTTACTATTAATAAAACAGTATGGACATATTCTATCTGATCTCTCAATACCATAATGGCGCCCAATTTCTATGTTTAACCTATGATTTGAACATCTGAAACGCGCAAGTGATTTCCTAAAAGGAAATGGCAGTTCCATAGTTAAATATTGTTCAACATTCAATAAAGATTTAAATGTAGTATATGTATCACATCTAGTAGAGGAATGGATGTCGTCAGACCAATTTTGTTCCAAACAGTCTGCAATACGTTGTTTAAAAGAAAATATAAACTGGCATCTGTAAAAGTTTACACCAATATTTGATGCATTTAATGTAGTAAATTGAGCATAACGGAAGACGACCACATTCACCTAATGCCATACTATTATTTACGGAATCGTTTACACCTAAAAAGTATCTACAAAATTCAATTTCCACTTTTTCTATTTCGGGTGAATACGAATGACCCCAAATTTCTGCTCCGTATGTCAATATCGGAACTATCATGGAATCGAACAACTTAAAGATATCTTGATATGAGAATTGACCAAATGAAATTTGGTAATGTCTGATTGCAAATATGGCTTTTCTAGCCTGTGCAGCTAGCCTACATTTTGCGGTAGTCCAAATTAATTGTGGGGTAAATAAAAGACCCATGTACTTATATATCGAAGTTACTTTTACTTTAGAGCCATTGGATGTCCATTTTTCAGAATGACGTAGAGGACCGCCGTTACGAAATACCATTATTTCCGTTTTACTAATATTTACCGTCATTCCGGAACGGTTACAAAATTCGGATACGGCGTTTAGCTGTAATTGGAGGTTATGTACGGTATCCGCCCACACGCAACGTCGTCTGCAAAAAGTAGACATAAAATATCTGGTAACTATCACTTGTGATAAATATACCGTTACACGTTATGTAAATTAGTTAGTTACTTCCAATGGACGTCTTTAACGCCTGTTTCATCCCTTTTAAGTCCTTAAATAGTTAAAAATGCTGTATTTAGACCCGAAACACTTGTTTTTGTTTGAGAAAATGTGTAAAAGGTGTTATCGGCGTGGTATGGCCAGTTATGTGTCTATGTGCCGTTAAAACCCAAACAAACAAGAAACAATCGTATATTACAGTGAATCAATCAATAAATGTAATGTTGTTGTTTATGAGAGCATCTGCCAGAATCATTTGATGTGATATCATTGACAAAATAACACATACAATTTCTAACTTTTTAATAGAATTTACCAGATGAATTAATTGTTGGAATCGAATTTGAAAAGGAAGGGTACGTTTTCGCTTGTTCCTTGTCATCATTTTATTCTATTAAATTTCACATGATCATACATTAAGATACGTAACTCACTAGAACTGTGTTAGTGTGCCGTAAAACCATTCCACCAAAAAAAAACAAGAAACAATCGTATATTACAATGAATCAATAAATGTAATGTTGTTGTTTATGAGAGCATCTTTTGGAAAATCATTCATTGTGATATCAGTGACAAAATAACACATACAATTTTATACTTTTTACAAGAATATACAAGTAAAATTGATTGTTAGAATCTTAGAAATAGAGAAATACAGAATCCCTAAAGAAAGCCCAACACGACAAAATTGAAAATGTTGCAGGCTCGGTTTGATTGAGCCTGTTCATGGACGGTAATGGAAAGTGCAAGTTACCGTCCACGCCCCCTAGCACCGGCTTAAGCAGAATTCAACTTTTAACACGAAAATGGTGAAATTTTGAATTTAGAAACATCCACAGATGTGTTCTTACAGCGTTTATCACGGAACCCTTCAATGTGACACAGTAGTGCCATTCCATGAAAAGCGGCGTAAGGTCCCCAAGTAAAAGAAAGCTCGTGCCTTAAACGAGAAAAAAATGAGCGGAACTAAATAAAAAGAAATTTTGTAAGGGGGTCTGAGGTAATGAAGCCTGCATATCACAGATAAGACGTTAAAAGACAAATTTAAAAAGCAGGCAACATATCCTAAGGGTGATCCACCCAAGTTGAAAAAGGCAAAATAGAAGAAATTAAAAGTACCACATAACATGTATACACAACAATAATGTCGTGCTGAACGATCTTCAAACAGTAAATGAAAATAAATTTAATAAACAAAATAATCCATATCCAGTCATATTAGTTTTGCATCCAAAATAACATAAACGCAGTGTTTTACGAGGGATCACTATGTTTCCAGATTTTTTTTGTTTATTACTTATTGTCGATTTTGCCATGCATGATGTAATGAAATACTTTACATTTAATATAATATATAGCCAGATGAAAAGTTTGTTTGTTTTTTGTTTTTTTTGGGGGCGGACGTGGCCGAGTGGTTAAGGTCGTTGACTTCAAACCACTTGCCCATCACCGCTGCTGGTTCGAATTCCGACAGGGACTTTGGATTCTTTCATGTGAGGAAGCTATCCAGCTAGCTTACGGAACGTCGGTGGTTCTACTCAGGTGCCCCTCCGTGCTGCACCTGAGGTCTTCCTCCACCAGTAAAGCTGGAACGTCGCGATATGGCCTATACTTTGTCGATGTGACGTAAAACCCAAAACAAAACAAAACAAACAAAAAAAATGTTTTTTTGGCATACTAGTGAATATCGTTTTCAAAATGAAGCTCCAAGGCGGCGCCCCACTCTGTTCCTCAGATTAAGTCTATGTTGTTTCCCCCGGTCTCCTGTCCCCTTCCCCTTTGTGGGCCTTTTATTATTTTCTTTGAATTCCTAATCAGTTACTAGTATAAATTATTATTATTTTCTTTGAATTCCTAATCAGTTATAATTTATTATTATTTTCTTTGAATTCCTAATCAGTTATAAATTATTTATCATTTAATGTTTAACCTGTCCGTGCTCTGTCTTTGCCCTGTCCTGTTTTTGTTTGGGGTCCGCCTGGGCTCCTTGCCATTGGTTCTTGTTGCTGGGTCATATGGGGGTTGCGTTCATTGAACGCCGTCTTTCCTTGTTGATCTTGTTATTCATATTTAATGTATGTTCATGTGGAATTAGACAGAATAAAATATTGACTTGTAGCAACGTAAAGGATTTTTACAAAAAATAGATAAAAACAGAATCCCTAAAGAAAGCCCAACACGGCAAAATTGAAAATGTTGCAGGCTCGGTTTGATTGAGCCTGTTCATGAACGGTACTGGAAAGTGCAAATTACCGTCCACGCCCCCTAGCACCGGCTTAAGCAGATATTTTCATTACCGGTAAGCTACTCAAACAGGGCTACAGCTATTATAAATTACGTAAATATTCTACAAAATTTTAACTCGTCACTTTGATTTAATTTCAAAATTCAATAGTGATCTAAAACACTTCTGCGACAAGGGATTAGCCAGCCTGATTTTTATGGGGATGTTGTTTACAAACTTCGTAAGATCTTGGGTCATTGTAGTTTTTCTGTTGTCTTTATTAAAATTATTAAACGTTTTATTAAAAGGGGTTATGACCCTACTACTTTAAGACATACCGCATGCTTAGTGTTCAACCCATTTGCAGTTGGACGCTACGCTTTCCTCTTTTGATTACATCTGACGGACCAAGTGGGAGACTATGATGGACAGTTCTTAAAGCCCTTTGGGACGGAATTGCCTTAGTGTTCGTCTTCTGTCTTGCTTCGTCGGGCCCTTGTAGTTGATCTTCTTGTTGCTCTGTCTTCCTTTAAGACATCGAGTACTTTTGTTATGGTCATTGGGTTTACTTTTATATGTTTCTACATGATCATTTTGGTGTTTTACTTACTTAACCTTTTGTAACCATAACAACTGTTAGAATTTTACTTGGCGGGGATTAATTTTATTTACACTGTCTTGTTTATAGGACATTGAGTACTTTTGTTTATATGGTCATTGGGTTTCTTTTGTATGTTTCTACATGAGCATTTCGATGTTTTACTTATTTCACCTTTTGTAACCATGACAACTGTTAGAATTTTAATTGGCGGGGATTCATTTAATTACACTGTCTCGTTTATAGGATCATGGTGGGGCTAAGAGTGAGGTTTGGTGCACCATTAAACGGTTTAAACTCCCCAGCAGTATTTATGCTGCTGACCGTTCCAAGGCGGCGCGCCCCTCTGTGTTCCTCAGATATTTGTCTGTTGTTTCATACTGTTTTGTGGCACTTTTGTGTCTCTTGTTGTTTTCTCGTCTACGGTAAGTATCTTCCCCCTTGCTGCTAGTTTTTATTTATTCCCCCGGATCTCATGTCCCCTTCCCCTGTGCCTTAATATTCAATTATTTGTTTTCTTTTAGTTCCTTATCAGTTACTAATTGTTTATTCTTATGTAGCGGTTTGCCTGCCCGTTCTCTGCTTTGTGCCCTGTCCTGTTTTTGTTTGGGGTCCTCCTGGGCTCCTTGCCGCTGGCTCTTGTTACTGGCTCGGGTGGGGGTTGCGTTCATTGAATGCAACCTTTCCTTGTTGATCTTGTTTATCATATTTGAAACAAGCAAAAACGTACGCTCGTTTCAAATTAGATTTTAACAATTAATTTATCTGGTAAATTCTTTTAAAAAGTATAAAAATGTTATTTTGTCAATGATATCACAATGAATGATTTCCGGCAGATGTTGTCATATACAACAACATTACATTTATTGATTGATTCATTGTAATATGATTGCTTGTTTGTTCGGATTGTAACGGCACATATACACATAACTGGCCATACCGCGCTGAACACTATTACATGTATTGTCAATATAAAAATGTATTTTGTAACAATGAATAATGTCTTATAAAAAATTATGCTTAAGGCGGTGCTAGGGGGTCATAGTTGTGTATAGGTAACAATCGATCGATAATAAAGTCGATGTGTGAGACTTTTTTAAATAAAGAGAAATGTAGAATCCTTAAGAAACGCACAAAACGACAAAAATGGTATGGTGCAGGTTCGGCTTGATTGAGCTTGATGGAAAGTGTAAGTTACTGTCAACGCCCCTATACAACAGTTTAAGCAGTATTTAACATTTAGATAATAAGGAAGTATCATTATGCGTCCGGTTCTTGGCAGCACTGCATGCCATTTATTTATTGATTCATTGTAATATATGATTGTTTGTACGTTTGTTTGTTTGGGTTTTTGTTCGTTTGTTTGTTTGGGTTTTAACGACACATGTACACATAACTGGCCATACCGCGCTGAACACTTTTATTGTTAATAAAAGAATATTAAATAGATTTAGATAGAGTAAAAGGCTTTTCAGTGTTGGTTACTTGATATCAATTCATTTTATTTCGATTCAATATCTTTATTGCATTAAACATTTAACAATGCTTATAGCACATACAAATATATAAATTGGCAAATGAAAACATATCCAAATAGAGAAAAAAAACCATACAATTTCTTTTAACAAATATAATTTTGTGTTAGTTATTTTTACAAAGTCTTGAAACAAATACAATTTTTGTGAGTTGTATTCTTCAGGTTACTAGGACACGCGAATTTTATCTGCAAATAAAATTAATTTTGCTAGTTGGGAAATAGATGATTATTGATTTAGAATTCATTAGAAGTTCAAACTTATTAATTGTTGGCCATCGGCAGAATTATCGTTTATATTTTTTTCAGAGCTGTCTGAGGACAGCGACGCTCGACAATTTGAGTTGTCACAAGGGTGTTTCATTGAGTATAATAACAAGTATGTGAAGTTTCAATCCATTCCCTTCAGGCGTTATGGAGATACCAGCTTATATGCAAAAAATGAACCACAGGGAAACCAACAAATGGGCGAATAGTCGAGCTAAAACACTCAAATAAACGTTTTTGCACTACATAACATTTTTGTACTATATTTTTACACCGCATTTTTGTATGTGAATATGTCAATAAAAGTTGAGAGATATTTCTATGCTCTTTGGAAAAGACAAAATTACCGAATCTGAAGACAATCCCTTAGTAATAAAAATGATAAGAGCACCTGGGTATAAAAAAAATTATAAGTTTAACAATTTCATACATCTTGAAATAAAGATGCTAGAGTTATGAATCTTTACATGGACAAAGTCTTATGAAGGTACCATTTATTATAACAATTTTCCAATAAAATAGAGATAAACAGAATCCCTAAAGAAAGCCCAACACGGCAAAATTGACAATGTTGCAGGCTCGGTTTGATTGAGCCTGTTCATGGACGGTACTGGATAGTGCAAGTTACCGTCCACGCCCCCTAGCACCGGCTTAAGCAGAATTCAACATTATACATGAACTGGTACAATTTGGAATTTTGAAACATCCGCAGATGTGTTCATATGGCGGTTGTCATGGAACCTTCAATGTGACACGTAAGTGCCATTCCATGAAAAGCGGCATATGGTCCCCAAGTAAAAAAATGCGTGTGCCCTAAACGAGAAAACAATGGGCGGAACTAAATAAAATTGAATTTTGAAAGGGGATCAGAGGTTATGAAGCCTGCATATCACAGATAATACGTCAAAAGACAAATTTAAAAAGCAGGCAACATATCCTAAGGGTGATTAGACAGCATTCAAGTAGGAATACTGGAACCACCCAAATTGAAAAAAGCCAAATAGAAGAAACTAAAAATACAAAAGTTCATAATTCATAATACTAAATGGACCTAATTCTGGATTACAGAAGCAATAATTATAAATCTAATGACATATGACAAACATATTTTGAATTCTGAATTCAATGCATGAAAAAATAAAGAAGTAACAGAAAAAATAAGGAAAATTTTAAGATAAAGGAGAAGATAACTCTGAAAAAAATTGATGATGGAGTGAGGAATCTTGTTTTATGAAGACGATGTTGGTGTCAGTATGTTAAGTTAATTTAAAAATAAATAAGTTAGAGCAAAAAAACTGATACGAGATACCAGAAATATTAAAGTTGAGAGAAATAAAAATTACAGCATTTCTGAGGCATAGTGGGCATTCTACATTACAATGTTTGTAAACGGTTTCAAAATTATATATTTATACTCATTGTTTCTTACCTCGGCATTCTCCTCCATCAACATCTCTCGTCTCTCTCGATTATGTGGCTGTAAATTGAAATGAACATTATATTTAAAGTGCTACCCAAAATCGCTGTATTCCAATAGAAAATGCAATAACTTACCAAAATAAATCTTGCACATTATTAAATATTAATCAAAAATATTAGTTGATAAAGTGCAACAATAAATCAATCACATATATTATCATTTAATTTAATTACTAGTATAAGCATTTCTGGCAAGAACTCTTTCCATACCAGTAATTGACATTTATGGCCAATTTTTGACCTTATTCACTTAGTTATTTTGTAGGACACAAAATTGATATAATTAATAAAAAATAATCTCTTTTTCAATATATTAAACAAGAGCGATCAGTAATCACATGTGTCGCCTCATGATGGCCAATTTCATGTTCGGACAAATTTTGTGACAAACGGACAGACAGATGGACAATGCACAACTAGACTTGGTACTGATCATTCCTGTAAAGTTTGGATAAAATTGCCACAGTAGTTTATGAGGAGTAGTCCGGACAAGCTTTTGCATATCTGGCAACACACAGAAAAAACACCTTTTTATCAAAGGGCCATAACTCGGCCAAAAATCATTCAACCAGAAAACCCGTGCAATATGCGCAAGGACTTGAGCTACAGATCAATCCTGTAAAGATTCATTGAAATTGCATTAATGGTATAAGAGAAGTAGTCTCGACAAACTTTAAAAATAAAACTTATTAAAGGGCCATAACTCTGACAAAAATCATTGAACCGGAAAATGCTGACAATATGCACAACTAGACTTGGTACTGATCATTCTTGTAAAGTTTGGATGAAATTGCACCAGTAGTTTATGAGGAGTAGTCCGGACAAGTTTTGTGACGGACAGACACACGGACAGACAGTCGACAGAGAAGTGATCTCTATATGTCGCAACTACTCGGTAGAGGCGACACTAAAAAGGAAATCATTTGAAATTCTTTTTGTATTCTATGCTTGTAAACATCTAGGGAAAATGTAATTTTAGAAGTAAAGTTTATTTCTTGTAGCATAGGCCTCTGGCCCTAAATACAACATAACAATGGCAAACATGACATAGCAATGGAAAATATAATGGGGTAGATCATAAATATACATCAAGTTTTGTAAAATGAACATTGGAAGACATCATATAAAAGAAATTAAAAGATATTACGAGAATTTCATAGATTATATTTCACTGTTCATTTGGTTGAAGCTTTGTACTCCAATAAAATAAACAAATCATTTCACCTGACAGTACAGTATATTTTTTCTCTGTTAGCTGAATAGACAAAGCAAAGTAGAAAATAACATGCAATTCTGTAAAAGTGCTTGTCAGAATTACATGCTCTTGATGGTTACAGATTATTTCTACTACTGTCAATATCAGTTATGTCTTAAGTCTCCAAATGAACATTTAACAAAAATGATTAATAAAGGCAAGAAAGTCGTCCTTAAAAAATTCTTAACCATACCTTGGCATCTGCTAACGCCTTGTTGAAGTCCTTCCTGCTGATGTTTCCATCAGCCAAACCATTCAACAGGGTGAATAATTTCCCCTCATCTTTGAAGCCACATGCTTCTCTGAAGGTGGAGGTGTTTATGAAATTTGGAAACTCATCGAATCGCTCAAACACAGATAATAATGCGCTGTAACACCTTGGCGATAAACATGACATTTCGATCGCCACCTTAAACTTTCCTCCAAAATACACTTTCTGTAAGTTAAAATTATATGCATTAAAGAAAAGACATTTACAATGAATAAAATTCAAGAATAGAAATTGAAAATACCTTGTAAACAAATTCATTAAATAAAACATTTCTAATAAGTCATTACCAAATAAGCTTTTGGTGGTTTCAAAACTTTCATGGAGAGGTGTCAAATTGTATTTCACAATAGTTACTGTCGTAATGAGGTTATCAACAGGTGAACATGTTTGCAAACAACAAACATTCAGTCGCTTCATGTCATTTTTTGCAGATTATGACATTTAAATACCAGTAAGTTGTCAAAATATGTACCACTGCTTTCAATGGTTTACAGCTTTTAAGCCTGTCAGAATTATGTGAATAATTAGACCTTTGAATCAACAACATTTATTTCCATACAGCATTTCTATAACTATCAAAATAAAACAAGTGTATCGCTGACAGTAATATTCTTATAATTAAATTATGTGACTTTTTTTGACTGGTTTGATAAGAGATGGAAGAGTATTGAAAATGCTTATACGTTTAAGTCCAAAGATATCTTCAGAGTGCCTGATCAAAGAAAGCCAGACAACTCTAGCACTGAAATAAGTACTTGTTGTCTTCCTAAAAAAAATGACATACCAGTCACCACCTTTTCAGTTATTCTTTTTTAACTCCTGTGCTGTTGTTTTTGTTATTACATGTATTTGCAAAAATTACAAAATCATTTAACTGTACCTCATTCTTTGGGTCAAGTCCCATCGCCTTCATGCACTGAAGTCGGAAATCCCGATTTGCTTTGTTGAGTGGTGTTGCATCTTCTGACACCTCTGTATTTGGATGTAACAATCTAAAGATCTAAAAGTAACAATAAAGATATCTCATCAGACCACATTCATTTGTGACAGTTTATCTATATCATTTAAATATTAGATGTATGCTCTTGTTTTTTACGACAAAAATTCTTGATAAACTCTAGATCAGATGGCTGATTTTTTTCTCATCGACATGACAGGTAAATGATTATATACACCATTATTTCGTTAAATGTTATTGAAATTTTATTAACAACATTGAAAGTCTGATTACAATATGTTCAGCTTTATTTTCGCTACAAGTCAGTGGAATGTTTGCCTAAATGAAAATTTGTTTTTGGTGATATATTTTGTCTTTATTGCATTACGTTATTACTATGTATTGTTACGTCAAAATGCTCGACTTTGAAAGAATAAAAAGTAGCAAACCGCTTCTAACCCGATATAGTCTATGTTTTCCTTGTAAGGCCATCCTTAAAAAAATGTTTGTTTGCAGTAACCCGACCCAGAATTTTCAAGGTGGGTAGGTAGGTCGATTTTTTTTCTTCCATTAACCTTTAAAAGAACAAAAACAAATCAAGGCATAATTTTCTGATTAAAAAAAACTCTTTCTTTCCAGACCATGAAAAAAATTTTTGAGTAGGGGCAAATTTTGTGAGTGGGTCGCGTTACTGCAAACGAACATTTTTTTAAGGATGGCCTAAAGAAATGCAAAAAATTGTTTATTTTCGGATAAACGTGAGGGAGAAAATAAATATTCTTACCTGTTGGTTCTTTAAAGAAGCATATGCCATGTCCATTCAATATTGCTTTTAATTTCCTTATAAAGTCATTCACATTTTCTGTTTCCACTATACGGAACCTTTCATCAACAATCACACATTTGTCTAGCTGGAGAGTTGACAAATAAATTTGTCCAGACTGAAACAAAAGTATAAGTGATTTAGTATCTCTTTAGTCTTATCTTTGAAAACATTTACTATAGCAGAACAGATGTAGTATTTTCATATATCTTTAATAAAATCCAGATTTCTCCCCCTTTTTGATTGGATATTGATCCATCCAAGTAAGAAAGAAACATTGTAAACAACATGCGCTGTGCAGATGCATATACAGTTTGATGCTGCGCAGAATACCTCTTGTAGTTTCAGAGTTGTGTCCCAGACAAAGTTCAAAGTGCAATTTTCCTAACATCCAGACAGCGTTACTGTTCTTAGCACTGCAGATCTTTCTACCTACGAAGTTTATTGTTCATATCTCTTGTAGTGTCAGAGTTTTGTCTTGGAAAAGTTCAAAATGTAAATATTAACAAAGGGCAATAACTCCAAAATAAGGCAAGACAGAATTATAGTTCTTGTGCACTGCACATTTACCCAACGAGATCCATCTACCTACAAAGTATCATGTTGATACCTTTTGTTGTTTCCGGATAGTCAGACGGACATACAACCGGACTGACAGACAAAGCAGCATCTAATAATGCTCACCCTTTGTTTACATATGTTGGGTATGTTGTGGTGATATATGTGGATATATTACCTGCCAATATATAATACCTGACCCTCACCTAACCGGTTTTTGCGAAATAATATCATGGTGGGTTATATATACACATATATCTCTCTAAAACCAATTAAACATATAATAATTATAAAACTATTTTATAATTTTGATCTGGGATGAGGCTTCTATATAATTCCAATAAAGCAAAGGAATATGATCCCTACTTTGTCCATAACAAACCTGCTTTTAAACCTTCAGTTTTTAACCTTGTTATGCGCTATAATTGAAATTCTACAAAAATACTGCTTTTAAATGAGAAAGGTTCACACTTCATTTAAAAGGAAGGCTATTAATGTAGTTACAGTAATGAAGACAAAACTGTGTCTTTCCTTGAATCCTTTTATTAGGCATGCTTACAGACATTCAAAAGTCTGCCAATTATTCCATTGGCTACATTTCAAACATTCATTTTAAACAAGAACATGTTTGTTAAACACAAATGCCAACCAACTCAGTTATATAACTAGAAAGATTCATGGTGTTTTGTAAACTAATTGGAAAAAATATAAGTTGCCAAGTCATTGCTATGACTTGTGATGAAGTTGAAAAATATTAAACTTACCAATGCATGCAGTACATTATCAAATTTACATAAATGCAAGATATCATAAAACAGCCTGTCATTAAATCTGTTTTTGTTTTTTTGGTGGTTTTAGAATTAACACCACTATTATCTGTTTTTCACTTTATCACTTAATTTTTTTACATGCACATAGAAACTTTAATAACCTTTCCAGTGATTATACTCTATATATCATCCTAGTTTTTTATCATTAAGAAGATTTTAGGTAAATCTGACTTGTAATGTATCAGTTTTTTCAACCTTCAGTAACTGTTGTTAATTAAACTTTAAATTTAAAAAAAAGATATTTATTTTTTAGTTATGTTCATAAATAGGTCAAAACTAATGTTAATATGCAGTGTCTAAATTGTTTTTCGTTCCGCCGGAACATGCTATGGGTTTTTCGGCAATTTTGATATGGTTTTTGGGCAATTTCGATATGAAGTTGCTTTGCCCAGAAGCAAAAATATCTCAAAGCAACGTCATATTTATAGGACTATGGGTTCCTGTGGTAATATGAAGGATCCCAGAGTAGAAAATTCAAATAAAAAATGTCAGAAATTTTTAAAAGTGTGAAAAGTCCAAATAAGTAAAAAATATAATATATTGTTTATATATCTGTGGTAAAATTAAAGAGCAGGTACATCAAGTACTCTTCCGTAGACATGGTAGATAGATGGCAATATCCTGGTTTAGGCATGGAGGGGTTTGTTTTAGACAGTCTCATTCATTCCGTAAATTCATAAAAAATATTGATAAAAAAGTAATTAAAATGACGCATTCATTCCGTAAATACAGACGCAATTTTTATAAATTTCAAATGTCATTCATTCCGTAAATACATACACACTCCCCCATATTTTCCCCAAAAAACAAATCAATATATATGAACCCCCAAAGAAAACCATCTACCATAAAAAGGTGTTTCTTTCTGTGTGTTGCCAGATACACAAAAGCTTGTCCGGACTAAACAACTGGTTCAATTTTATCCAAACTTTACAGGAATGATCAGTACCAAATGCTCTGTCCGTCTGTCACAAAACTTGTCCCAACATGAAATTGGCCATCATGAGGCGACACATGTGATCACTGATCACTCTTGTTATTATCACTGCCAGGAAATATGTCGCATACAGAAGCAGGTAGTTTTTTTTTTTGCTTTTGGGTATTATTATTTAATTATATTTCTACTCTTTTAAAATATCAATCAAAATAATTGGTTCTTTCAAGAATCCCCTTAATTACCGGTATGTTGTTTATAAACAATTTTCTTAAATAGCAACATTTTATAATTAAAGGTGTAACAATACGCTCACCTCAAAATATGATAGGTATTGCAGTACAGGGCCCACAATACAATACTTACTGTCTACAGAAAATTTTCATCCATTTCAACTTTAAAAAACTTCACACAGTAATATAACGTAATGTTTAACAACAATAGTACTGTAATTTCCACAATATTCATAGCTATTTGCATTGGTCATATGGTCTTATATCAGTGAATGACCTTGCCAATGTGTTTAATCTTCTATGGACATTTTCATAGTTAAAATAAAATATTTTACATTTTCTGTTTCTGTGGCAAAAAATCTAGAATGACAAGGTACCATTGGCATTCAATATGCATGCATATATAACAAAAATCACATGTTTAATAAAAAAGGTCATAGTATGTAAGGTAATAACTATATTGTATACATTACTCTTGTATAATAAATATTCATCTGTAATTCAGCTATGGATGACACAGTTATCTGAACACAGGTCTTAATATCAACATTAGCTGGACACAAAACTTTTCTCTTTTTACTTAATTAGTACGGGGCGTCCGTGGCCGAGTGGTTAAGGTCGTTGACTTCAAACCACTTGCCCCTCACCACTGTGGGTTCGAATCCCGACAGGGACTTTGGATTCTTTCATGTGAGGAAGCTATCCAGCTAGCTTACGGAACGTCGGTGGTTCTACTCAGGTGCCCGTTCGTGCCTGAAATAATGCACGGAAGGGCACCTGAGGTCTTCCTCCACCAGTAAAGCTGGAACGTCGCGATATGACCTATACTGTGTCGATGTGACGTAAAACCCAAAAACAAACAAACAAAACTTAATTAGTACATGTTCATAACCAAAAACGATGCTGTTTATTCACAAATAGTAAAATTTCCATTGGCAATACGTATTTGGAAACAACAGTGGAAACATTTACATTTTACCCTCCTTCCTTAAACTGTTACACCCTTATTTATAATTACAAATATTTTCAGTAGAAACAATAATTTATGTTGAGTGGTTTGCTAGCTAACTGTTTTTTTAGCCAATTAATAAATGAAAAAGTTCTTGGATCAAAATGTTCTGAGACTTGACACTGTTTGTAAAATAAAACTCAACAAATAAAAAATGCTTTATTGGAAAACAAATTGTTAATAATTACTCTAAAGCAGTTTTACCCCTTCTGGGAAGGGTGCCGGTACCAAACAAATTGGGGAAAATGCATGTTTTGACTCAAATAGGGAATTTCTCACAACATGCCAGGGGAATATCTTTTATTCAGGGAGACCTCAAAATTAGGCTTAATATAACCATTAAAATCATGTTTTATTAACTTTGGTTTTTCCTTTTTTGAGTTTAGAAAAAAAATATGATTATTTGTACATAAATAATGGATAGATGTGAAGCACTAGAAGTACGAAATGAGCACAGTACGAATATAGCTTGCGTAGTTATACTTAGTTTTTATATCATATATCTGTTGTAAATATGGAAACATCCATAACTGCTTTTTATTACAATAAAATTTAACCTTCTACAGTACAATTTGGGGAAATTAGAAGTCAGATATTAGGAAAAATGGCTGTCTTTTCTTAAGGGAACATGCCTTTTTCTGGTATTAAGTTATATTAGAGGGGAAAAAATGAAATATATCCAATCTTGGGTCAATAGTTGCACTCTTTTTAAATATAGAAATTAATTACCCTAATCTAGAAATTACACATGTTTAGGTTTCTTGTTTTTTGTCACTATTTGCATGTTCTCTTGATGTCATGGTTGATATTCTAGCTCAGTTGGCCATAGATATGATTACTTTTGTATATTCTTAATGTGTTACTCTGAACTAAGATATTAACATAAATGAATTAATTTTCAAAACTTGAATCTTTTCAGATAAAGCTGAATTTCCTCATGGTCGGCCATACTCATGAAGACATCGATGCTGTCTTCAGCAGAATAGGGAAACAGCTGAGGCAGACAAATGCACCAACACTTGGAAAATTGCACCAAGCAATTAGCATATGTATGGAACCTGCTCCAATTGTAAATCACTTCTCCAGTGTTTTGGATTATAGGTCAAAATGCCTGGAAAGTGATACACGTTATTCAGGTTTCCAAGGTGTCCACCATTTCACCTTTAAAATGGACCAAGACCGACTTCAGATGAAGTACAAAGACTGGCCATCTGATGAGTATTCAAAATTGGATATGACAGATTGTGTTGGAAAGTTAGATTTCAGGTTTGTACCAAATGCCTCCTTAAATGAAAAGGTTTTAAATGTGAAAGAATGTTTATCAAAAGATCTAGAGAAATATGGACAGGCTGGAAGAATGGAGGTTGACGACCAGGAGTGGTGGGCTGCATACCTGAATGGGATTGAAAGAGCTTGCAGGATGCCGCCAATCACTCCTGGAATATGTCAGCTTCCAAAATTTAAGGAGGCAAATGGTACAAGAATAGTATCAAACACTCTAACTGCTTTAAGAGATCATCAAAAAAATCAGCCAGAAATCTGTAATTAAAACATCTAAGAAAAAGTAGATCAAATGTGAAAACTTCCCCCAAAACATAATTACATGTATACAGAAGCAGGTGTCCATATCTAACATTATGCTGTTGTTATATAGTTGAAATATTTCACAGCACTCGTGACAAAAATAGAATGGTCTAAAAAAAGTCCTGTAATGGGCTTTATAAACAAGACACTGAAAAGAACATGTTTTAAACTCAGAAATAATTTAAACAGGTATGCAAGTAAATGACAATTACTTATTTTATGCCGTCATGCGTAAATTTTGCTTCTTCAGAAAATGAAAGTCGATGTCACCGTAAATCATTAATGTAACAAAATTAGAGAAATCTTACAGAACTATATTTCAAAATTGATGACATGACGTCATGATGTGATGACGGTAAAAAGGAGAATGCACAGTGTTACACGGTACAATCAGTAAAAAATAATTAAAATCATAAAGCATGAAATAAAAAAGAAATTTTATTTGTATTGCATATAAGATTGAAATATATTTCATTCATGAACACAAGATATTCTATTTTCACTCGTGTCTATGCCACTCGCGAAAATATTGCATCTGGTGTTCACTCTGAAATATATTTCAATCTTACATGCAAAACAAACAAATATCCTATTTGTAATTATCCATGAAATGTTGAGGATATATTATATATTGTTTATATGCTTTGCACTGAATCAATGAAGTCTCAAAGATATTAATTTATTGATATTGTCAATATGATTGAAATTAATTTTGATTTGTACAATGTTGTAAATATTTAGATATTTAAGATTCAAGATTGAAGTTGAATTATATATGTTAGTCCTGTATTGATGATACACTAGTATGTGATTATGTTATGTAAAACAGATTTCCATTGGTTTAAACTTCACTGATGGCAACTTCTCATAATTATTTGTTTGCATACTTTTCTTCAGATTTTGATAATTATTGTTGTAATTTTGCAATGCCACAATAATGTTTGATGTATATCTTGCTGATTTCTGGCAGCGCCCTCTTGCTATTTCATCAAAATTGAAACATACATTAACCATCATATTCTTTTTCAAATATGCTTTTCTTACTCTTGATTTTAAATATTTAAAGACTCTGGTCCTTTCTCACAATGTTTACTGGCATACGAGCAGTACCCGTACAAAAATCGTAGTTACTTAAAAATAGTTTTTTATTACGCTCACTCATCTAAAAAAATGATTGTTACACATCAATATTCGGCTCGTTACACAAATTATGGAAATTCCTTTATGTTCTAACATAGAATCAGCCTTAGTTATGTGGCCTGAAATTATCCATTATTTTGTATGAAGAGAAGTAGTTCCCGTATATAAAATATAACCAATTATAATTATACAATGTTGTAATATTAGACCTATTTTACATTCTTAATTGTTAAAATGACCATTTTTCCCAGTGATGAATACATGTTATTCAGGAAAAAGTTTGTAAAGTAAACACTGGTATCAATTACCGGGTACCGTTACTCCAAAGCATTCGCATACAATGGCGTGCTTGCATGCATAATAATTTATCCCATTTAAGCCATAGAATTATTTCATTTGTAATATAGGTGAAAATTGAGTAACTTAATAGATTTTCATCGCATTGCCCACTTATCTGCATACTGGTGGTATAAGAGGAAAACCCTTTAATAGGCCTCATACGTAAATATTTTTGCCCAATGTTTACAAGGTTATGTTTTGACAACGCACAGGTGAAAAAGATTTCAAATAAAGATTTTTGTACGTATTGCCGAACTGACACTTAGATTTTGTCTCTTTCATACATCTTCTTGATTTGATATTTATTAATGCAAGTAAAAATCAAGCGTTTAAAAGAAAAATACGGGAACTGCTTCTGTACGGGAACTGCTCGCATGCCAGTACCGTTAGATAATGATGAATTTAAGATTTTTTGGGAATTTTTATCTAGATATAGGCAAATTTAAACTGTTCAAACGAATTTCTAGTATGCCTCAGAAATGCCTTTATTTTTATTTCTGAAAAACTTCAAATTTTTGTTAATTTGATACAATTTCAACAAAAATACACAATAACAACATAGATAACTTTTTGTTTGCAATTTGTATATAACAACTTTAAAAACTCACTAATTTAAACTGAAAACTCGGGGAATCCTCTACAAACCAATTTCTTTGTACAAAAAAGCTTTTGTAAATTCCGGAATGATTCCAGCAGAATTTTTATCATTTTTTGGCCGATTGCACAGGTGCAAACCTGAGTTATAGTATGGTGAATGGCGGGTGGGCGGGGAAAATATTTTCATAACAGTTTTCTCAGCAACTACCTATCACAGCCTCTTGATATTAATAATAATGGCATACAGATTTGACACATGGTCTCATACCATGGGATTCGATTTCAGGTGTGTAGCTCATCCACTTGGTGCTTATCCACTTAGTTAAATTTTCAACATTAATGGTCAACGGTAAATTTTTTATCGTAATATCACAGCCTCATGATTTGGTCTTTGACCAATTTTTAATGTAAATATACATCTGTAAACTGCAAAATTCAAGTTGAGTGTCATCTAAAGATCTTGTAAATTGTCAAATTGAATCTTAATTGAAAATTTTGCACCTTTCCAACACTTTTTGATGGACGAAGGTGAACCTATTATTAAGTTTGCAACATGTGAAAATCATAATTATTAGGATACGTTTGATTTATTCTTTTAGTATAGCGGTTCCAAAAAAATCAGAGCTCCAGATAAGCATTGTTTTACCGTTACAAAGAAATGATCTTAACCATAAACAAATTGAATTTAAAATGTTGCTGTTTAAAACAAAATGATTTTTAATCTCGATCGTTTCAAAACGGGATAAAATCGCTGAAAACGAAAGACAGTTTTCCGATCATTTTATTTATTGTGGCATATTTTGTCATGGCTATAACATGCCACACCACTGATATAGCATAGTTTTGACATTTCTTAAAAGTGACATCCCTTCCTGAAAAAAAGAAAAATGTTGAAACAAGTGAAAAAAATAACTGACCGGATATATATTGTTTTTGGTCAAAAGACTGGAGTGATTATCTTTAGCTTAACTGCTACTTATATTTCATACATAAGTAAAATGTAGTTTGCTAGAAATGATTGTATTTTGGATTCACTTTGTTAACACATTTTTATAATGCTTAAATCATTCAGTTATGTCATTTCCATCATTAATGTCTTACGTGCACTGAACTGGTACTTAATGTGCAGGACCACATGTGATTGTTAGTAAAATGTAGTTTTCTAGAAATGATTGTACTTTGGTTTCAATTTTTTCAATGCTTAAAGGGACTCCACTGAGGTTTAAAAGCCGAAAAACATAACATTTGAATTTCTTACATAAATGACCTGTGGTACTTTAAACAGAAATATATGCAAAGATAGTTAAGAAATATACTTTGAAATAAATTGAAAATCTTATTTTTATGCTTTTCTAAGTCCAATATGAGTGAAAGGCGTTAAAAAAACTTTTCATTTTGAGTCATTTTTTCACAATTTGAATAATTGTTCTTGAAAAATAAAGTGCGCGGATGATCTGAAATTCTGCACAAAGATTAGTGGTCTAAACCTACATCAAATGGTACATTTATCTGGAAATTTTTTTTTCAGTCCCATCATGTCAAAAAACCTCAGTGGAGTCCCTTTAAATCATTCAGTAAATAAGATGTCATTTCCATCATTAATGTCTTACTGCACTGAAGTGGTATTTAATGTGAAGGACCACATGTGATTGTGACTCCTGCATTATAATTATATGGACAAGATGAAATTCCTTACTTCACACTTTCCCAGAAAAATAAACATGCTGTAGATAGATCCATAATTACTTTCTTGCCTATTTTTGAATTGGATAAAGCTTGCCAATGCTTTTATAAGACAATTTTATATCTGTATCAGACTGTATATTATGAGTTTAAAATTATGATTTTCTTAATGTAATATATATCTTGTTATTGATGTATATATCTACTGTTAAAGAATTGACTGTATTATCTCTTGTTCTTAATATTTGAAAGAAATAATTTAATCTGTCAATTTATTAAATAAATAAAAGTGATAAATATAGTTATAACCTTTGTATTGTTTTCATCCCTTATTTTATGTATCCATTTAGTGGGAAAGGCCATTAAAATTTGCCCATGTCTGTCCGTCACAGTGGAATGTCATATGGACACTTTCCTAAACATTTACTTAGCTGTGCCACTGGTAGAATTCAATCCAAAATATATGTGTATGTGTCAACAGGAATACATTGTACCAGTATTTTGATTATAATGACAAAAATTAATCTCAACTGTATTTATGCAGACATTAAGTTCAAGTCTGGATGTTGCACATAAAACGACTTCTTTTGTGAACATTTGTGCCGAGCTTTAAAAAAAAGTTATAGATCGGACACAAAATATTCCCTAAAACAGGGACCATGAACTTGGAGGTAGGCGTCTGGGTGTTGCACATAACATGTTATTGTGAAAATTTGCACCAAATATTAATATTCCTTGATATTCCAATTGTATTCTATTAATTACCGTGATGGGATTGCTTGATCTCTTTTCCAGTTTATAAACATGATGGGACGGCTCGTCAAAAAATACTCTTTCCCGGTTTATATCTTCAACACACAATAAACGCTTTATTAAGCAGTTAATTAGTTTAATAAATAATGATTTGAACACAGCTGCATCATAAATTTCAGCAAGTTAATAGCATATATGTATCAACTTTCAGACCTCTAGTAGAAATTCAGAAGTGTAGGCTACTTATTAATAAATGAGCTCTGACAAGCTTCCTCTAAATAAAACACTATTTCTAAACCTATTTTAAAATTTAGATCTGTATTTATATAAAAGTCCTCTAAAAATAGTTAGCATTGCTTACATTAATAGTGTAATGAGTTTTCTCCATGTTAGCCCCTGATGACAAGCTAAACAGGCTAACAGTACAATTTTTAAGCAGATTCTGACCAAGATTACCAAGTTTTGGTCCTTTTAATATACTTAATCAAGAAAATTGACCAACAAAAATGGTTAATAAGAGGTCAATTTTGGTCATTTACCAAAATAAATGGTCAGTACTAATCCGTACCATTAGATTGAATTTCGCACTTTCATTGCGTTCATCATGTAGACGACAGCGATATCGGCTGCTAACGGTTACCATATAAACACTCCCATAATGCATGTCTACAAAACGGCTATTCTATTTCCTTGCAGGAAACGTGATAATTTAATAAAAATAATTGTAAATTGTGCAAAATTCAGAAGGATTAGAGTGCTGACAGTTATTTAAATCAATCAATAAAAGTGTCTGGGGTAATTACATACAATAAATAACAATTCACACAGACTTACATGCTAAAGTCAGGACATCTGTGTGAGGAACAGTAACCGGATGTGCGAGATAAAAACAGAACACGTTTGGATTAAAGTTAAACGAGCATAAAGCTGTATAATACGTGATAGGTTGTTTAAAGTATGTTGATCTACACGTATGTGTACAATTTTATGTTTCGTTACTATCAACAATGAAAGGTAATTCGAAAGATTGGTTTGAATACAGCTCACATCATAAAACATTGAACAAGTCAAGGTTACTGCTGACAGAGCTAAATAAGGTAAGATTCTGTTACCCTGACCATAAGGCATCACATTATCACAAATTGCATTTTACTTTTAACAGACTGGTGAAAATGCCCGATTGGGCTAATAACATAATCAGAAAGAAAAATATTTGGTAACTGTCACTTTTGTGAGAATAATTTTCATAAATTCAAAGTCCTTATAAAATTAGTTACATATAAATTAATATGAAATTAGGCAAAGCCTATGGACGGGGAAGTCTTTAAACAAATCCTTTCATTCTTTACGTTTTAAAGGTGTCATTCGATATTACATACACCACTTCCGTTTTGACTCGGAACACTCGATGATTATTACTAATCCGAAAAATTGAGATTTGTTCCGTTATCGGAATACCCCTCCTATTATCATTGACATATATTGTAAATGGCGGCGCCCGACTAGAACTGACACTGAAAATTTCATTGATAGGTAAAGAATTTTATATATTTTTTAATTGTTTTTATTTGATTTTCTTTTAAATATTTACGTGTAGTCTATAGCCGGGCCCGGTCTTTGACTTCCCTGTATAAAACAAAATAGATTAAATAATTTCTTTATGATCCAAATCATTGTGCCAACACCTGTCAGCATACATTTCACTCAGTTTTCAAAGGAAATTCCAAAGTACTATGTTCAGTGTCAAAGAATCGTCAAAATATTTATGCCAGGAACAGAATGTTAAATCCAAATATATAGAATAAAGGTACTGGCGCAGTAATTTTGAGCCAAATGAAGATGTTGGACATGTTTCTGTTAACAATTTTACATTGCAACATATTTTTTTAAGGACTTCAAAAAATTGTGTGTCATAAACATTAAAAAGGGGAAACAATTTTTACAAAAGTGACAGTAACCAATTATTTTCTTTCTGTTTATATTATACATTATGGCGAATAAACAAAGTTTAAAAGAAAGGTCTTTTATATTATTTTCTAGAAATATGATTTTTATGTGCGCATATTCAACCGCCTTTTAAGAACAATATAACATTTTCCATTTTCAATATAATATAACGATTATACATTAAATTTTCAATATCATAATGATTTGACATGGCAAACTTTTATGTAATTGCCATGGCAAAAATTTCTCATGGCAAAAATATACCATGGCAAAAATTTGCCATGGCAAAATGCCGAAATGCCATGGCAAAACACACTTTGCCATGGCAAATGCATTTTTTAAATGCATTTTTACAAAAAAGTAGTAAAGATAGAGAAACAAAACATATTAACTATTAAACCTTTTAG
This sequence comes from Ruditapes philippinarum, assembly GCF_026571515.1. Classification (NCBI taxonomy): domain Eukaryota; kingdom Metazoa; phylum Mollusca; class Bivalvia; order Venerida; family Veneridae; genus Ruditapes; species Ruditapes philippinarum. The sequence goes on along the minus strand of NW_026861155.1, from coordinate 69,927 downwards.
TAAATATAACAATTTAAGATAGTTTTCATTTTTTTAAAACGCGTAAAAATAGGGGTTGAATTTGCCAAAAACTGGCCCGGCAAAAAGAAACCGGCAGCTATTAAATGATAAATATTTTGTAACTGATAAGGAATTCAAAGAAAATAATAATATGCCCACAAAGGGAAAGGGGACAGAAGACGGGGGAAGAGGGGGGGGGGGTTAATCAAAGAAATAAATACTAGAGGCAATGGGGAAGATACTTACCGTAGACGAGAAAACAACAAGGGACACAAGCAAAAGTGTCACCAAAACAGTATGAAACAACATAGACATACATCTGAGGAACACAGTGGGGGCCGCCTTGGAACGGTCAGCAGCATAATAATGACTGCTGGGGAGTTTAAACCGGTTAATGGTGCACCAAACCTCGCTCTGTTCCTATAAACGAGACAGTGTAAATAAAATGAATCCCCGCCAAGTGAAATTCTAACAGTTATCATGGTAACAAAAGGTTTAATAAGTAAAACACTAAAATGATCATGTAGAAACATATAAAAGTAAACCCAATGACCATAACAAAAGTACTCAATGTCCTAAAGGAAGACAGAGCAACAAGAAAATCACCTACAAGGGCCCGACAAAGCAAGGCAGAAGACGAACATTAAGACAATTCAATCCCAAAGGGCTTTACGAACTATCCATCATAGTCTCCCACTTGGTCCGTCAGATTCAATCAAAAGAGGAAAGCGTAGTGTCCAACTGTAAAAGGGTTGAACACTAAACACTAAACATGCAGTTTGTCTTAAAATAGTAGGGTCATAACCTCTTTTAATAAAACGTTTAATGATTTTAGTAAAAACAGCAGAAAAATTACCATGACCCAAAATCTTACGAAGTTTGTAAATCACATCGCCATAAAAACCAGGCTGGCTAATCCCTTGTCGCAGAATAGTTTATAAATCACTATTGAATTTAGAAATTAAATCAAAGTTACGATTGTAAAATTTAGTAAAATATTTCCGTTATTTATGATAGCGGTAGTCCTGTTTTAGAAGCTTGCTGGTAATAAAAATATTCCGCTCGTTGAAATCCTTTACGTTGCTACAAGCGCTAGCGAATCTAATTAACTGAGAAACATAAACCCCGTAAGATGTTTCATGGGGTACGTCTCCATCTAAATGTGGATAATTATACTATACAAAAGTCAAAGTCATCTCTTTTATCATAGATTTTCGTGTGAATAGAATTGTTGTAGATAGTAATATGAAGATCCAAAAATGATGTACTAAAATTTCAAGAGTTCGTTTTATTAAGTTGTAGTTCATGCGGATAAATGTCAGACACTATTTGATCAAAATAAAGATTATCTAAATTAAAAATATCATCAAGGTATTATTAAATGCGACTATAACATCTTGTTGTTTATCTTCAGAGAGACTCAACATAAAGTCTCTTTCATAGCAGTACAAAAACAAATCGGCGACCAGGGGTGCACAATTAGTACCCATAGGAATTCCTATGATCTGTTTAAAAAGGGTATTACCAAACCTGACATGAATGTTGTCTAAAAGAAAAGAGAGTGCTCTACAAACTTCGTCACAGGTCCACATAGTATAATGTTTAACAATACCGTTAGTAAAAAAAGCTTTGTTAGAATTTCATGCTAGAAACGCAACCCCCTCCCGTGCAAAAGTTTTCTGAATTAGGGAAATAAGTTTATTATTGATTAATTTACGTGGCAAAGTTGTATAAAGTGTAGAAAAATCGTATGTACTGACAGTTGAAGCTTGAAAGTTCTTAATTTTGAATTTATCCAAGATTTCACCAGAATTTTTAATTGACCAAAAGAGATGTGTGCCTGTGTTTTCATAGACTTTATCACAATATCTAATTACATGTGTTTTAATGGCAGTCAAACAAGACGTCAATAAAATAGAAAGTTTACTTGTGGTGCAAGATGTAGAATTAGCATTGAATCTGGCTTTGTAACGTTTTTTTATGTAATTTAGGAATCCAATACATAATAGGAAGTTTGAGTTCTTTTTCATTAATTTGGACTTTCAGATTGAAAATATTAGTAATATGATTGTTCACAATGTCTTTTTCGGAGGCAGAGGTTTAAGAATACGCATTAGTACTATTTAGTTCCTCATGCAAAACGTTAATGTAATGGATTCGTCATACAATTATAATATTATTAGCCGCCTTGTCCGCTGGCACCAAAACAAATTTTGATATCTTTTTTCAGGTGTCTTAAAGTAAGTCTTGGTTTAGGTGGCAAAAGATGTTCATTTCCACGATAAAAATTAATACGTGAATCAATTATTTTAAAGATGTTACGTTTCCATGTAACTAGAGCATTACTATCCGCATTTTCACGGCGACACTATTTGACCGAAAAATCCTCTATAGATTCAGCAATCTGACCACGACAAGCATTAAAATCAATCTCAGAAGGAATTCAATTAAATAGAAGTTCAATTTAGCATAAAACATCAATTCTTGTACCACTTACACCAGTGACTTCTCTTACATTAGAAGGTTCTAGAGCACTTAGTTAAAATTGGCTTTGTGTAAAAAACTTTTAGAAACAATTGAAACGCCAGCTCCTGTATCAACTAAAGCTTGGGTTTTAGCACTTAATACCCTGACTTGTACAGTGTTTTTGTGTAAAGGAGCTGTTAAATTAATATGAGAAATTAAAATCTGTATCCATTTATATGAGTTTCGCATCCAAAATAACGTAAACAAAGTGTTTTACTTTATTACTTTTTCATCGCCAAACTTAGTTGATTTTGGCCTGTCATGATGTAATGAAATACTTTAATTATAATAAAATTTATAGCCTTGTGAGATTGTTTTAAGGCACACTAACACAGTTCTAGTGAATATGTTTCTTAATGTATTTTCATGTGGAATTAGACAGAATAAAATGATGACGTGACACAAGCGAAAACGTACGTTTCCATTTCAGATTAGATTCAAACAATTAATTTATCTGGTAAATTCTTTTAAAAAGTATGAAATTGTATGTGTTATTTTGTCAATGATATCACAGTGAATGATTTTCCGGCCGATACTATCATAAACAACAACATTACATTTATTAATTGATTCATTGTAATATACGGTTGTTTCTTGATTGTTTGTTTGTGTTTCTTAAAAAATGTATTTTCATGTTGAATAAGACACAATAAAATGATGACCTGAAACGAGCGAAAACGTACGATTCCATTTCAAATTAGAATCCAACAATTAATATATCTGGTTCTTTTAAAAGTATGAAATTGTATGTGTTATTTTGTCAATGATATCACAATGAATGATTTTCCGGCAGATGCTCTCATAAACAACAACATCACATTTATTGATTGATTCACTGTAATTTACGATTGTTTCTTGTTTGTTTGTTAACTGGCCATACCGCGCCAAACACTTTTATTGTTAACACCTTTTACACATTTTCTCACACAAAACAAGTGTTTGGGGTCTAAAGACAGCATTTGTAATCATTTGATGCCTCAAGTCAAGTCAAGTCAAGTACATTTTATTTATAAGTCGGATACATCAACAATAAACATAAGCTCTCTTGTGCTTTTTACACCGACTACTATAATATAATACACATGTTTAACATATGACAAGAGGGCCATCATAGCCCTGAGTCGCTCATCAGAAACAACTGCTTTTCAGTGTTGGAAATTATTTTTCGAAAGGATTTGCCGAAAGGCAAGTCAAGCTCTTTCGGCAAGTTCAACTCAACTTTAACTTGCCCCTCTAGTAATATACTTTCACAACACTGATTGTTTTAGCTTTTTTTCTTCATAATAAACAATAGGGCCACTAAGATGGCCCTAGATTACTAATCTAACCCATCATTTCATTATTCACAATATAAATTGAAATATTTTGCCCTTATATTTTGGAAAGGCTTTGTTAAAAATATGTAAGTTGCAGCTGTTTTCCTATGAGACTATGTAGAATAAATGCAGAATAAATGACCACTAAAGAAGGGTTAATTTTAACTGGACAATTTTTTAATAACTTTTTTGAATGAAAACACAAAATGTCACTTGCAAAACATGTTAGGTGTAGATGTTTGAAGTTTACAGTTTGGGACAACAAATGTTTTATACATTCTGTATGATAACATAACTGTACCTTAAAAAAAGACAAAATGCAAACATTTTAAGAAATATAAAAAGTAGGCCAGTTGATATCAAAATTCAATTTATCATCAGAAATTACACCCCTAGTCCAAATTTCAAGTCTGTATGCAATAAAAGACAAGAATGAAGGTCAAATTATATCAAAAGTAGGTCAGTCGATATCAAAATTCATTTTGGCATCAGAATTTACAAACCTGGTCCAAATTTCAAATCTGAATATCAAAATATAAGAAAGTACGTCAAATGGTGTCAATAATACTTTAAGTAGGTCAGCTGGTATTAAAATTGAGTTCAACATCAAAAATACACAAATTACACACCTGGTCCAAATTTCAAGTCTGTACATAAAAGACAAAGAAAGTAGGTAAAGCAATATCAAATATACCAAAAGTAGGCCAGTTCATATCAAAATTCATATCAATTCAGGATCAGAAATTAAACCCCTTCAGAAGTCAATTGATATCTTAATTCGTTTTGCATCAGAAATTACATTCCTGGTCCAAATTTCAAGTCTCTGTACATCAAAAACAAGAAAGTATGTACAATGGTTTTTAAAATATCAAAAACAGTTCCACTGATACCAAAATTTAATTAGGCACATGAAACTCAGGTTCAGTATTCTGTCCCAAAATTTATTGAAATGTCCTTTTTCAAAGTTTAAATCCAATTTAACAAAGAAATTACAATTTTTAACAAAATTCAATAAAAAAATGAGCATACAAACTCATCTTTGTTAAAAAGGTACTGGAGAAACAAAACAAATTTAATGTTTCTTTAGGCCTAATTTTTTTCCTGGTTAATGACCTACAACTGACCTTATTATGATGCAATATGATGTCCGAATTCTAGAGCTGTGAGATATTTACACATAATAAACAGGAGTAGGGGAGTTATAAGAGAGTTTGGGTTCAGCGGCAACGGCGTAGAGGCGTTTGACGTAATCAATTAGTGTATTGCGTCATGTGTATTGCATCAGTCGTGTATTATTACACCCTTGGGCAAAAAACGCGCGAAAGTAGATGCTTATCACACACGATTAGTTATTGTCATTTATTAATAATATTTATAGTTAGAAAATGTGTATTGGTCATAGAAAAAGATGCTTATCAGTGTCAATAAATCGGAAAAGAGATTTATTTTTGCGCTTTTCGATCATTAATATCATTTCACTGATAGATAAAGATTTAGGCAAATTATTACCAGAGATTGGTAAAAATTGTTAATATATAGACGAATCAATAAACTGATGAATAAATTAAAGAAATAAATAAATAACTGCCGAATGAAACATGAGTACCCGAATAAATTTAAAGAAGAAAATCTATATGTTAGAATTGTCTTTACAAGCTTACTACGCAACGGCCATTGTGAATAGAATTGAGGACACGGCCAGAAGATTATGCACCGGATGTGAGTACAGCACTCTTTCGCAGAGAGACCATATGTGCATAGTTTAAGACAAGAGGGAGAAATTGACATATTATTTAGAAGAAATCCTACTGGACATCAACGAGGATGAGATTGTTTGCGAGTGGGCAGGAAATGCTACTCATCACGGAGCCGACTCTTTCTCAAACATGTACGCTTTAAATTTTCGCCGTTGCGACTACAGAGAAACAGTAATGAATGGGTTTTACTGGAAAGCAAATGTTCTGAAAATAGCATACGCACTCTTGAAATCGGGAAGTAAATAATTCAGAAGCGCATGCGCGGATAGTGCTTGATATTTTGAGAAACAAGCCTTTTGCTTAGACAGTCATTCAAATGCATATATGTAAAATGGATGCAAAGGAAGTGAAGCAGTTTAAAATAAGGGAATCAGTACACAATTTATGAAAAGAATTCTCTTGCCAAGTTCATAACTCCTGCGACCGTTTTACTGGTGAGTTTGGCGCGAAATTTCACGTGCATGTGTGCGTAAGCGATTTCTTAATAAAGAAATACACATAGCTGATTTTAGTTAGTAGACATCATTTACTTTTGTGTAAAAAACAGATCTGTAAGCTTTAACTTCTCATTTTCTTTCGCACAGGTTGGTCAAAGCAACTCGGGGAAAACGCGTTACATGCAGAAGCTGGTTCAGAATGGAGATGGCATGTTCACCATCCCGCCCTCTAGGTACATCTGGCTATACAACATTTATCAAGATATTAACGACGACATAGAGAGAGACGTTCCGAACGTAAGTTTTGTGCAAGGGCTGCCATCGCGTTCTGACGTGGAGGCATGGGCCAAGAATGAGACTCATCTAGTGATACTGCTAGACGACCTGTATCACTTAATGATAAACTCTTGAGATGTGTTGGATTTGTTCGCACTTTTGTGTCACCATCTGACGTGAACACTGGTCATTAGCTGCCACAACATATTCATGAGCTCTAAATACGCAAAGACAATAACGACCAATTTACACTACATTCTGTTATTCAAGTTACAAAACCGCCTGCAGCTCTCTATGCTACGCAGCTCTCTTTTGTCACAACAAAAAGGCTAAACATTTTGTACAGGTATACGACGCTGTCATGGAAACTGACCAGTTCAGCCCCCTTATCATCGATCTCAGTCCGCAGGCGCGCTGCTCAGATTACAAACTAAGAACGAACGTGTTACCTGGGCAACTACCAATTATATACAAGCTCGAAAAGAATAGCACGAAGAAACAGCGTATTTGCTTGATATAGATCAATCAAACGGTCAGTGTTTGTTTAAGCATAATTAGGCTATGGACAGAATAACCAGAGAGCTGATCTCGCTGCGTTACCTGGCAACGGCGACTCCTTATCAAAGAAAGCAGCTTCTTCGTATAAAGGCAACAGACCGATGCGATTTCAGAGATAAGTTTAAATTTATTACATGGAAACATTGAAATTTCTGACGGGTACTTTGCAAGATCGAGCAGGCACAATAACACGTTGCGAAAATTGTCGATTAAATCAGTGGGACATTGCGCGAATGTGATCTAATGTGTAAAGATTCAAACGGTATAAAATCGCTGATACATGTGTTTTTTTTAAAACATTACGAAAATTGCACAGACAGCGAAACGTCTTTCAGCGGCGACGAGGACTGGTCTCGGACAAGTGCACGGAATCCCGAATTATCAAACGGGAGAGACATTTATATACCTTCGGCGGAGGGAACGTTTAACAATAATGACAACGGCGGAGGCAGGTCAGGGCTTTCGCAAATTGATACTGATTCCCCTGACCCGGTATCAACAGCTTATTCAAAAACAGCAACAGCAAACAAATCCGAGCCAACAGCAACAGCCGAATTGCGATTTCAAAGAGCAGAATCACCGAATTGTTCACAGGACAGAGCAGAATGTGACGCCGATTGATGGAAAAAACACAACAGTTTCATCTGAAACGCCGTCAAATTCGACTGGCGACATGATAAATAGAAATGGCGCTTCCGGTACTTTGGATAAAATCACGAACGATATTTCTAAAACCATCCACCGCACTTTTCCGGCGGGTTTCAATGACATGGCTAAGAGACTGTTTCTTTACTTTTTGAACGTGCAAGAGACATTTTCATTATTGACCAAATTGGCAGGTTCTTAATAAACGGCATTTTAATACAAGGCAGTGTACTGGACTATATATTCTGTTATTTTTCAGGCGATACGCAAATGCGACCAGACGACTTTTCGTATTTCAAAAAGGCTATTGTTGACGCTAAAGTGCCCGAACTTTTAATGCCGGAAAAGAACTTTAATGGCAAGCTAACCCAATTTCATACTCGAGCAGATTTCGGTGAAGAGTCAAGAAGTAACTACGGTACGAAAAGAGATTGGATATCTTACTGACCGGACATTTTATTTACCTTTTTTATCATAATTTATATTTTATATCCAGTTTTTTCTCCATGAAAATATGTACAGTGTTTCCTATGCAGTGCGTTTTAGATAATAAACTTCAAAAAAGTTATTTTTATTTTCTGTCTTATCTCAATATACACGTAAGATAGGGAAACAATAGATAAGTAAGGTGTGGAACGAATATTCCATTTAGCAACAGGATGTACATTTACGTACAATATATCTCCAAATTTCTCAACGCAGAAAACGAAATAAATTTACCTATTCGTCTTTTCTTTATTTTAGACCGGTTCATCGAGAAAAATCATCAGTTATATATACATTCACAAAAAGTTGGAATTATATTTAATAATATGTTATACGAAAACAAAAATTGACAAATAATATATCTATGTACAGTGTAATACGAAAAGAAAATTGACAAATAATATATCTGTGTAATACGAAAACAAAAATTGATAAATAATATATCTATGTAATACGAAAACAAAATTGACAAAAAAGCAAGAAAATATGCATTGAAAAAGAAATAAATATTGTCCAATGACCACGGGTGCCCAGAAAATTGATTTGAGAAAAAAAAAATAAAGCTAGATACAAACTAAAAGAAATGCCAAATTGACCAATAACACAGCATAACTTAAAGAATACCTGTATCGCCACCCCCCCCCCCACTGTGATGTCGTCATAATAAACGCATTTACGAAACCGGCGAAATGTTATCTATAAATCATATGCTAACAAGTATAAATATTGAGAAGCTCCGCGCAAAAAATGCGCTCATTACAGATACCTTACCAAATTATTCCTACGCACAGGTCATGTTATAAGGAAAGAGTTGGTCTCTGCGTTAGATGATGTATTAAGAAATAAAGATATTATATCTGATGATGACAAAATGGTTACAATTTTTAGTAGTGAAAACCTAGTATATTTTCTGCCAAAGCCTGCCACCATATTCTGATTGAGAGAAAAAGAAAATTGTACTGTAAATCATGATTCTTTTATTTGTTTTTATGGAGTATCATTTTAACCAATATGTAAATAATGGTTAGTAATATTTTAGATTGTTTTTATGGTTTTTACAAATATATTCAAGAAGTAGGTTCCAATAAGTAGACGTGATAAAAATTCCTAATTTAAGATTTTTATATTTTTTTATATTGATATAGGATATCGCTCTAATGCGCAATATTGAGCTTTGCCTTGATTTTAGTCATGAGTATTTGGTTTGAGGCTGCTTCTTGAATTGAACCATTGTAACATATACAGTTGAATTAACATACAAATAGGTCTTATGATACTATAAGAATGCAATGTCTAGTCATGAATAAATCACACTTTCTTGTTTATTGCTTTACACCCAATCTTATTACTATTTAGGTAAAACACACATACATATTATATCAAGGGTATAGTGTTTGGATGAACATTCGGATGTGTGTAGGATCTGCATATATCTGGGTGTTTCTCAGAACACTGTAAACTTGTACACTGCTGTAACATTCAAATCTTACAACCAGCAATAACAACAGAAACTACACAGAATTTCAACTAAATTAAATTCAGTCTGGTTGTCTCAACTCTACACATTATTTTTTTTAAAAAAGAAGAAAAAATACTTGGTTTTATTTTTAAGTAACTTTGTAGATATGTCCAGTATGTTAGATTTGTTGTAAAGCTATGTATAGTCTCTTATAACTCATCTATGAGTGGCATTTATGTACAATGTCGTAGGTTTTATATTTGTATTATTTTAATATTGTACATGATGATGAGACTTTAATAAACTATCTTATCTTATCTTATCTGTTATATTCAGATTAAGTACTATTTTAGATTTTTTCTGAATGTTTTGTAAACCATTTTTTGCATAATTATACTTATCTTATGCACTGTCCATAATTAAAAAGAGGGGAAAGATATTTAGTATAAAAATGCTTTCATTGATGCCTACCTGGTAAGGAAAGTAATTCCATTGAATACAAACAAGACTTACAAGACTTGTAAATGTTATGTGACATGACTGTACTGTGTTCTGTTTGTGTCGCTACTGTAGTCAGTAACATTAGATGATAAATATATCAAAGTCTGTTATTTTATTATTATAATTGTAACAAATATACAAATAGTAACAAAAGGGACTAATATTATAATATAGTACTATTACATGCATTTTTTCATGTCAAATTAAAAAAAAAATGGTTTCTTTCAATACTGAAAGTAGAACACACTCTGGAATGAAAAAATGGGATGAATTTCAAAAAGACCAAATTCAGGAATGTTTTGTTTGTTATACACGCATTACATGGTTATACAGTATTTATCAATATAATTTAGAAGACAGTTACCTGAATTTTAGGCAGGTATGAGGAAATTCACTAACATCATGTTCGTGCGAGTCAAAGATATAAAAGCTATTTGACATTGGTGATATATAAAAAAACTATTGTTAGTTAATTGATTTATTGTGAGATCAATATACTTTTTTGTTGAATTGCTTTAAAACCATTCATAAAAAACATTACACTTCATGTTCAAACTGCAGATCAAAGTTTCTGTTATCAATGATGCTATCTATCTATAGCCTATGCTTAATGAGGGTCCATCCGCTCGTAAGGCCACAAAATGCAGCTTTCGCTGTCGAGTACGGACCCCGGACATGTCACCAGTCATACCCTTAAAGAGTTAATTTTGAAGCACAAAGTGGTATGCAATACCAATGACGCCAATGAAATGTAACCTTATATACTAAAGTTTAATTATTTCAAAACAACCAATATATCAACATGTTATTATTAAACATTTAATTTCATAAATATAAATTAAGAATAATTATCAAAAGCAAAATTATTAAAGTCTTATGCCTGAAATCTTCTTTATATTGACAAATTCAATCACTAATAGTATACTTGATATGCTGCGAGTAAATGTAATTCAAAATGTAACAAATTGTAATTTCATGTACTACTAAAAAAGGGAAATAACAAATTCATAACCTGAGTGCCAAAAATCAGAACATTTATAGCTATTTATAGCTTTCGAATTCCTGTACAGCAGAACTGCTTTCTAGTTCTCATTCATTAATATGACATGTTGCGAATCACCGAAGGGGAAACCAATAATGAAATCGAAAGGTGTTCTTGAATGCAGATTTATTTTTAGCTGTAAATCGAAGGGATTAATTGATAAAATCCGGGCCCATGCATTAAAAAGTAAACACAAATAGCTCCGCGCCTGTGGGCGCGGAGCAATAATGCATTGTAATAATGTACATTCGTAAAATTATATATAAGTGTATCGATTGGGTTTTAGCCCCGGGTTTGATGAGAAAACAATTTTATTTCTTTGTTTGAAGTTATTCTTTTTCTACTTTTTAATTCACTAATGTTGAATCGCATTGTTTTTGTGTCGCCTTGAAAAGGTGACATATAGGGGTTACTTTTGTCGGCGGTGTCGGCGGCGTCTGTGTCGGCGGCGTCGTTGTCGGCGTCGGCGTACCCTAAAGCTTGTCCAGAGCATAACTCAGTCACTATAAGTCTGATTGACTTCAAACTTGGTATGCATGCTTCTTTCAATAACCGGAAGTGCAGTGCACAAGGACCGGTACTCTGCAGTTCTTATTTTTTGAGTTATTGCCCTTTGTTAATTTTCATACTTTAATTTTGTCCGGGCCATTTCTCTTCAACTAAAAAAGCTATGGACTTGAAACTTCATAGGATGATAGATCTCATTAAGAATAAGTGCAGTGCACAAGAGGCGGTACTCTGCACTTCCTAATTTTTGAGTTATTGCCCTTTGTTAATTTTCATACTTTATTTTTGTCCGGGCCATTTCTCCTTATGTATAAAAGCCATGGACTTGAAACTTCATAGGATGATAGATCTCATTAAGAAGAAGTGCATTGCACAAGAAAAGGTACTCTGCATTTCTTATTTTTTGAGTTATTGCCCTTTGCTTATTTTCATACTTTAATTTTGTCCGGGCCATTTCTCCTTAAATATAAAAGCTATGGACTTGAAACTTCATAGGATGATAGATCTCATTAAGAAGTAGTGCAGTGCACAAGAATCGGTACTCTGCATTTCTTAATTTTTGAGTTATGGCCCTTTGTTAATTTTCATACTTAATTTTTGTCCAGGCCATTTCTCCGAAAGTATAAAAATTATGGACTTGAAACTTCATAGGATGATAGATCTCATTAAGAAAAATTGCAGTGCATAAGAACTGATACTCTTCATTTCTTATTTTTTGAGTTATTGCCCTTTGTTGATTTTCTTACTTTATTTTTGTCCTGGTCATTTCTCCTCAAGTATGAAAGCTATGGACTTGAAACATCATAGAATGATAGATCTTATTGATAACAAGTGCAGTGCACAGAAACTGCTGCTCTGCACTTATTATTTTTTTAGTTATTGCCCTTTGTTATTTTTCATATTTCATTTTTGTCCTGGCCATTTCTCCTAAACTACATTGTTAACAAGGCGACACATCCGACTCGCGGAGTTCTAGTTTCATTTATTCATTATTTAAAATGAACGAACGGGAATTCGCAAACTAAATAATTAAGATGTATTTCAGGATTTCTAAAAAAGAAAAAAAGAATGCAAAATTAAACAGTTATCAATTTGTATCACATACTTTGCTTTGCCTTACATGTCCCTAATCCGAATAGAAACTAAGACAGCTTTTCAAGATTGCTATCTGTGGCGTTGAGATGATATCTTTTTATATCTTAAATATTAAGCACTCTTTTTCTGGCCGAGACCGGATAGAGTTTCTGATCGTAATATTGAATCTCATTAACGTTCATTGTGCAGCACGAGCCGGACAACAGACACTCTTTATAAAGCTCGTGACGTAGTTCCCTCGAGCATCCTTTCTTGACTTGTTTAAACCCTTTGTCCGTTTTCATCGAATAGCAGTTCGGACTTGAAGCCAGGAATTCACAACATGCCGGCGTGAAAATGTTTTCGAACAAATTTTGCACCGGTTTTCACCCTCCCCATCTTGTAACAATCGTGCTAGTCTATCCGTTTCTAAAGACACTAAATTTGTGTCCGGTTTATATGTAAATGATTCGTTTGGAAATAGAAGAGGTTATAATTTTATCGTGATCGCTCTTTTTTTTGTTAGTTTAGTTATAATTTTATGTTGTTTTTTATGTTTTTTTTTTAGTTTTCGGATCAAGTCAATGTTTTATTAAATAAAGAAGAAACGTTTGCAACGATGTAAAGTACATCGAATCAATCACAGAATAGCGCTACACAGCACATTCATTTATCCTAAGAATTTCCAGTCATTAATCGGATACGCAGTGATCACGTGGCCTGTTGTCAAACTGACCGCTACCCGACAACATCTCAAAACGCAATTGTTTGATATCCTATAGGAGTCTGAAATATTCTTTCTATTATTTTTCTTTGTCCTACAATTTTTACAAAGTCCGAATCCCGCAATGTCCCAAGTATTGCCTCCTTGGCACTTTTTTCACAAAAAAATGTAGTTTTATTCCTCTTTGGAGACACGTGATGATTTATAATGTGATTTGGAAGCAACATGCTGTTTTGGAGTTAAGTGGACAACATCATCAACATCAACATTATATTTTTTTTTAATTTTTATTTTGTAAATACAGACATCAGAAATAAAACGAATATTGTGTGTTTGTACATGTATAAATGAATTATTATATAATATGTAATATTAACTACTGATGGGCTTTGCTTTGTCCGGTCATCGTTGGTGAAAGGCGAGACTAAAAAGGCCAGTCTTGAATTGACACGAGAAGGCCAATTAACCCTATGTCAACAGAAATGCGCGTTACCTTCTTACATTGTTGGTGCTATCTCAGCCCGCGATCTCTGAGGTCTTTTGTCCAACGATTACATCAGGTAAAACAATACCGTCAGTGGCAAACATTTTATTGTTTTCATGCATTCCCGCTGTTATCAGTCTGATAAACTAGAAGATTTGAACTACCACCCCCGTTTAGAAAATCAAGATACTAGATGGCACGTGATTTTAACCACGTGTAAACGTTGTATACATAACAGACGTTAACGTTATAAAGTCTGCATGTAAAAAGCTCTTGAAATCATTGTCTTGACCGTGGTCAGCCTACAAAGAACTAACTTGTCAGCAGCCGTGAAATTGCATTGGATAATTTTTGTTTCATTTTACGAACTTGGACATTTTTAAAAAAAGAAACTACTACTTGCATTGGATATTTTTCAGTTTAAAGTTACGTTTCATTAACTTGGACATTTCGAGTAAAAACCAAACAAAAGCCATGGCGTCTAGAACTTCTTTCGTTAAGTTAGACGAGACTACGGAACTAGAAATTAGGACGACAGACGGAATCGTCCACGGAATTGTTACGAACCTTCAGACGGACCTCACAATGGAATTAATCACTGCTTCCATGCTTGATTTCAGCCAGGCTTTCCCGTTACTATTTCACGCCAGGGAGCAGGCTATGGGTTCAGCTATTGTTGCCACACCAGCACCGTTCATCCCAGAACAGAGACCGATGGCCCCAACGAGACCGCCACCCCAGCCTCACGTGTACGTGATATCGTCTGACGCGGAGGGAACGCCTAAACAACGCCCATTTTAACGCCTATGCCGGGTTTTAAGCTATACGGATTCGAAGGATTCCATGCAGGAAGAGGACGACGAGGGGGTATTTGTAACCCAGCGATTTCCGGACGGTCAGGAATTTCTATCAACGGACAGCGAAATCTCGTCCTGTGATGAAGAGGGGTGGTCAAATTGCGAGATTTCCGAATCGGAACTTTTTGAAATCGAGGCTGCCCCTCTTTATTCTGACAGCTGACTGTCACAACTGCCAGAAACAGTGATTTTAAAAATCGCACACTTTTTGGATTTAAAAGACCTTCAAAGTTTCAATCTAACCAGAAAGTGTTTTCATGAAATTACAGAAACTGGATTTTTTTGGAAAATCGCGTAATAAGTGACTTTAGAGTGAATTTAACCATCGACGATGTCAACCAATCAAAAAACGGTCTACAAAATTCATAAGGACACGTACGGTTCTTCCGGAATTTCTTTGTAATTTTAAATGTTCAATCCTCGCTTGTTTAATTTGAAAAAAAAAGTTTCATTGTGATTTTAAATGTCCAATTGCTTGATATGTAAAATGTTTCATTGTAATTTAAAATGTTCAATCGTTGTTTGCCTAATTTTATATAAAAAAAATATTTCATTGTAATTTCAAATGTTCTATCGTTGTGTGTTAAATCTAATAAAGAATGTGATAAAATATTAATTTTGTCTTTATATTTCGTCGGTTTTCTTACACATTTAAAATGGCGAGTGGATAAACAAATATTCACACATTCACAAGTTTAAACTGTAGATAGACAGTTTCACAAGAAGAAAAATAAATGATATGTACATACTCGTACATTAATCAATGAAAATAGAAATTCGATAAACTCATCATTTTTTCGGGAAAAAATGATATCCAAATAAAAAAACAAACTATTAATCGAATTGATAATTCTTCTTGTGAATCCAAGTGCCAATGGTTTTAAACCAAAGTACAAAACTTCATGTTTCCCGGGGACATTGTCTTTCGTAATGCCCGTCCACACCTCGTACATTCAATATTTAATTGAGGTTTATATATACATTGTTACAAATGTACATGCATGAACAATTTAAAAAAGAAAACAGAAAAAAATAATGCCACAGCCTACAGTTTTGTTGTATATTTAGTCGGAAACATTAAAATTTCAAAAGAGTTTTAGATTAACACAATACAGTCAATTAAAACAGTGTCTAGAAAAAATATCATATCAATTGTCTATTGAACGAAGAAGCGTTATCTCCCGCCCCTCCATCTGTGTTCAATTATATAGAGGATATTGAATAGTGTAAGTTCAATACTGAATTTATTGCACGAGTTGAATAAAATTATATTATGCTAGTCTCTGGAGCTTACACGAATTTAATATTCTTTTTATCACATACCCAAAATAAAGACCGTTTAAGGTGAAATAAGAGTCATTTTCATGTACGTGCCTAAATTGTTACGCTAACATTTAGCGCTCTTTACACAATGTTTGTATAACGCTTATGACGTCACGTCAAAAATAATTATATGCATGGCCGTGCAATACCATATTTACGGAGTTGCAAAATCGGACTGCCAGATTTTTTAACGACACTATATATTCATATTGTCACCACCTATTGTGTGTAGAGTTCAAATCATAACATATCTACTTTAAATGAAGTCGAAACATGTTTAAACATACAAACAAAGAGACTGTGTAGCAATTATCAATATTTTCAAAAATTAAATTTGAGCATAGTATATCTTTAACTTATCATCGGAACATCTAAAACGCATTTTTTACAAATGTTTTCCGGAAACTATATACATTCATTTTCATAATTTCTATGTGTATTATAATTTTTTTTTTATTATAAACGAAACGTTCTTGTTTGTTTGTTTCTTTTTTATTTATATTTTAAATTATTCTTTTATTTAAATATAAAGAGCATGTTAAGCTTTCAAAAAAAAAGTTTAAAAAAAATAAATAAATAAAAAAATGAAACAAAAAACAAACACTAACGAAGCAACGATTACTCTCAAGTTCTTATTATCAGAAGAATCGGGAACTTTTGAAACGCCATTCACAAAACCTAGTTATTGTTTTATGTTCATTCTACTTTTCTACAATATATCAGCCAAGATGTGAAACTGACCAGTTCACTGCACCTGCGCTCAGCATGAAATATACAAACTGTTATCCCCGGCCACGTGTTATTTTTAAATATCCTTTGATGGGGCGCAAGATTGCTTTCTGAGACGGCGGCATTACTTTGATGCTAAGTCACGTGACAAATGACCTGTCAATCAAATTTTGTGGTCACGTTGTCATTTTTATCTACTTAAATTAAGGCTTAATCATTTTTAATCATTAGATCGACTAAAAATTTTGCGAAATGAGTCTTAGACTGCTAGTTGAACAGAACAGAACAGAACAGAATTTATTGATTTAGGCCACCAGCCCATAACATATACAATTGTAACATTAAAAAGATACAAAGTTATGTGGATACACTCATCAATACATTATAACAATTCACACAAATTACATTGTTAATGATAAAATATAGACGTATCTAAATCAAAACTGCATAATCATCTTTTTTCGAATTGTTGCATGATAAACATAATTGGCAAGACTTTTTATAACATTTTCATTTTTACACGATAATAATATATTCAATTTGTGCTCTGTTGCACAAGTATAATATTTCTTAGCAATATAGTTTGCTCTTAAATCTGCGTATACAGGACAGACTAGTAGAAAGTGAAATTCATTTTCAAATAATCCTAAGGAACATACTTTACAATTCCAATCATTCGTGTTAATTTTTCTATATGACTTTTTAGTCACTTCTAAATGTGAAAGCCCTGAACGTAATTGAGCGTAGCAATGTCTGAATTTCCTGATATTTAAGATAGATATATAAGTTTCCTGGTCATAATTATTTTTAATACGATTATACAATGAGAGACAATCACTAGAATCTAACTTGCTATACCATCCTTGCAAATAATTATCCTTAAGTCTTTGACAAAACAAATGGAGAAACAATCTTTCATTTTGAACTCCTTGGTTCAACCAAACGTGCCCAAACCCATTACTACATAAAAGATGTTCAATTTCATTTGCCCAATTAAAATATTTAGCACTTGTTGTACTTGAAAGCATTCTATAACAAATTTTTACATATCTGTCATTAGGTAATTTCAATAATTTGAACCAGTACTTTATGCAACGCATGGCAGATTCTACATAAATTGGATAACGACCACAGTGGCCTAATACTACATTATTACTAGATGTTCTATTTACGCATAAAAATCGTTTACAAGCTAAACGATGAATAAGCTCACAATTTTCACGGGGTTTAAAACCCCATATTTCGGATCCATACAGAAGGATCGGTAATATTTTGGTATCAAATAATTTAAAAAATATGTTTGAAGGCAATTGTCCATAATCATACAAAGAAGAAAGTAAAGAAAATAATACTCGTTTAGCTTTCATTGCAAGTTCACTGCTCATAATATTTAACGACATAGTGGATGTAAATGTTACTCCAACATAGGTAAAAGAATTAACTATTTCAAGTTGCTGATTATTATAATAAAAACATTCATTACGCGCTAATCGACTGCCCTTTTTAAAAACCATGACTTTTGTTTTTGATATATTTACTTGCAAACAACTAGACTTGCAAAACGTTTCTAATACATTAAGTTGATATTGTAAATCTCTAATTGTTTGTGCAATCAAGGCTACGTCATCCGCAAACATTAGCAGCCATATTGAAATTTCATTTGGCATTATCTGTATACCTTTAATTTTATCGTCATTGTTCATCATAACTGATAATTCATTTATAAAAAATGAGAACAATTTCGGCGAAGCCAAACATCCCTGCTTGAGGCCCATCGGGCAATTAAAATAATCTGAGATTTGACCGTTAGAACGTACACATGCTTTTACATTATTATACATAGCAATAATAGAATTAAAAAGATTTCCCTTATATTAGCATTGTAAAGTATTTGCCAAAGCTTGTTACGATTGACAGAATCAAATGCTGTTTTGAAATCAACGAATGCAACATATAATTTGCCCCTTTTCTTTGAAAGTGCCTTAGAAATAAGTGATTGCAGAACAAATGCATTATCTGTTGTACTATAACCAGCTCTAAATCCAGATTGGCATTCGTCTATTTTATTAAAAACATTGGCATAAAAAGATAGTCGTCTATTTAAAATGGATGTGTATATCTTACTAAAATTGTTAAGCAAAGAGATTCCGCGATAATTCGCTGGATCATTACGATTACCCTTTTTGTGCAATGGTATGATAATAGCGGTACTCCATGAATCTGGAAATTCCCCTTTAGCAAATAGTCTGTTAAATAAAGTAACCATTAATGGCATTATTAAATCAAATGTGTATTTAAAGAAATTTGGTGGGAAATCGTCAAGTCCCGGCGCCTTGGCAGATTTCAATGAACGAATGCTCATTAATATTTCTTCTTCTGTGATTTCTGCGTTAAAAATTTCATTTTCAATTTCAGTTAAATTTCCATCAACTAAGGCAATTTCATCTGCGTCTTCATCAACTAGGCCTTGAAATAATTTCTCAAAATGATCTTTCCAAGAGTCTAAAGGAATACTACTCTGAGCGCTACCATTTGAAGACGGAGACAAAAAATACTTAATTTTTTTCCAAAACGATCTAGGGTTATTTGAATCTTTTACTAAATCATCGAGCTTGTTATTAAAGAAATGTTTCTTTTTATAATCACAAAGATTTTTGAATTGATTTTTAACTTGTATGTAATGCTCGAGGTTAGAATTCGATCTACATTCTCGATAGCGACGTAAATGATAGTATTTACTCTTTTTCAGTACAAAACATTCGTTATCAAACCATTTAGGTTGATGCTTAAGAACAGTACGTTTTGTTTCAGTCACGCATACTTTAGATTTGTTAAAAATATCCATTATGGAATCTAGTACAGAATCTATATCATTTGAGAAATCTGTAATATAACAAATCATGTTATGTAACTTTTCATTATTTAAAGTGTAAGTTAAGGTTTGTCTCAGATCTGCTACAGTCTTATCACTGAAATTATAAACGACACGTTCTTTATTCTTATTATTTCCGGGTAGTATATTTGAGAACACAACAGTACTAGAAAGATTTACTTCAATTGGTAAATGACTCGATTCAGTTCTGTCCCCAACTTTAAAATCTGACATAAGATTAAATATAGATTCTGATGCAACTAAATAGTCGATTACGCTGCTGCCATTACTGCTAATGAAAGTTTCATGACCTACTCCACAATCTTGACCACAGCGTCCATTTGCTATATATAAAGAATATGTTTTACAAAAATCTAATAACTGAACGCCAAACCTATTAATGACTGAGTCACACGAATGTCGCGTCGGTAAAGAATTTGACAAAATGTCATCATAGTCCGATAATATTGGGATGTTTGAAGTATTTTCAATATAATCTTTATGGTTACTAGTTCGTGCATTTAAATCGCCTAGTATGATATAATCAACCTCGGAAAAATTTACATCGAGTTCAAATAGGTAATGTTCTATCAGTTCTAAACCTTTAAACTGCTAGTTGCGTTCTTGGCAATTTTACCCATTTATGGAATTTGTGAGGCACTTGAGTGCAAATGTAATAAGGAAGAGGTGACATGTCAGTTGTCGTCAGGCAGTCAGGAAGTCGTAATCCCAGAGTGCCCGGGAGCTGAACTGGTGCGATCAATGGGCGACGAATACGTGCTAGGTGTCAGAACGACGGTTCCCGCGCCAATGAGCAGAGTATTCCTGCACAAGACCACGTTGGATTGTGGCAGGGTCATGAATATATTCAGCAGCACCGACGTGACTCTTTACAGAAAGCGTTTTACTCCGCCGACGACTTTGACGACTGCAACACTGGTTGGTGTAACTTTTATCATTTGATTAAATAACATTGAAAGTACGAATGTGTGCAGGCTTTAATGAATCGGCGTTAATATTGATGAAAGATAAAAGTTAGTTTTATTTGTTTCTTTAATTAACAGAGTGAAAAAATGTCATGATTTTCGGCACTCAATTAGTTTTAAGTAGGAACTGTAGAATTAATAACGTATAATATCGTATCTGTAAGCAATGTCAACGTAAAAAAATAAACATAAAACACTTTTGTCATAAATTTCAATTTTCAATTTTGCAGAGAACACCAAAAGGCAGACCTCCGGTGGTTCCTGTGGACGATGACGACGGCAACAACAACAACGACGACGACGGCGACGATGATGACAACGACGATGATCAGACAACATCAACAACCACGGAGACGACGAATAGCACCACCATCACCACCACAGAAAATTGTACATCGAGTACGGCGTCAACCACCACAGTGGAAAGACTGAGTGCCATAGGTAAATTTTAACAAATTCAATGTAAAGGCACATTATTATTTTTTTTATTTTGTTACTGTTTCAAAAGAAATACCCATTTGCCATACAGATGAACTGTCGTTGTTTCTTTTTTCCTCTGCTGGTAATTATTATAATTATAGTGAATAAGTAACCAAATGAAGTACTATCATTATTTTACCGTTTAAGGTGAAAAAAATGATGTATTTGAAAATTATCAATATTCCTTTAATATCTATTGCAAATTTTTCAAAAAAATAAATTGTTTATAATGAAAATCAATAAAAATCAATCTTCCATAATAAATAAGCCAGGTTATTTTCTGCGTAAACTTGTGTATTTACTTTATTTTTTGTATGGAATTACTCTTACAATGATATTTATTTATTTTCTTATAAAGAAAAAACTGTTTTATTTCAATTTAATTAAAAAAAGGCCGTAAACATCGAGTTCGCTATTACACTCCACTGGTTGAATTCCCCAGAGCTATGTACAGAAAGTACCGGAAAACGGCGTTTAGCTAGGTTTTTCGAATTCGTGAATAGAGAAAAATAAAAATTAATAAGGACACTTTAATTCATTTCAATTCGGCACTGTTGCTTACGGGGACCGTTAATATAACTGTGAATAAGTAGAAGGAAAATTTGTAAAACACAGCTTTAATATATAATTGCGCATTAGCACCCGCCGGTTAGTAAGAGTATTTATTTTGTTAATTATTATTCATGAAATTTTCTCTTTTTTCAGTTATCCGTGGTCACGTTAACCTGGCTTGGGGTCGTTGTGGTGATAGGGGCTGGGTTTATTGTGCTCGTTGTGCGGTTGCGAAGGAGAAGAAGAAGGACAGAGCGACCAGTTCAGCTTGTTGAAGTTACGTCTTTGACACCCAGCACTCTGTCAGAATGCTCCCGATTCAGGTCCCAAAGACGTCGATGAGCTTCCGTGTCTTCACTGGAATCGGTCAGTCTTTTCAGTGTAAACGAACACCAGGATTAACGAACTCTCATAATTATCACCATGCGTTGCAAGTTTATTGATTAAGATTTTAGAAGATAAATAACGTATTGTTCTTTTTTTAAGGTTGTTGTTATTTTTGTAATATAACCTACGGAAGCTTATCGGGGTCCCAACTTACCTAAAAGTTTCATGTCATTCATTTTCTTCTCGTATTGACCAAAAACATTCCATGAAGACGTTATGATTAATACGTAATACATAAAACATTCCATGAAGACGTTGTGATTAATACGTAATACGTAGAAGTTTTTAGAAATAGCAAAAACATCTTATCAATGCGAATAAAAATAAGTCGACCTAGCGCAAAACATCTCATCAACTGAAGGCCTCGATAAGCTTCCGTAATTACCAAATATATTGATCTGTGTGTCCGTATGTATATATGTATTGTATGTATGTGGACTAGTTACCTCTTATTAGATTTTTAAAAAAAAGTTTTTTGTAGGGTTAGATCTAGTGTTGTGCAGCCGAAAAATGATAAAATTCATTTAAAAAAAAAGAAAAGAAAAAGAATAAATATGCATGATGATTTTCTTTTAAATACAAATATTATATGTTTCAATAACAGATGTCAAATTTAAAATTATGTAACTGGAAGATTAAAATGCGGCTTTTCCTGTTTGTCCAATCAACTATGCTAAAAGTTTTATAATATATAGGTGATAAGGTCAATTAAGCTGTCTGTACTTATCATGTTGTTAAACCTTATGACTGATAAAATATCTAGGCGATGATTGTTGTTATAAATTCTATGTTGCTATGTAACATTATTTTGTATTGAAACCGGATTGGTCATTTTGTTATTTAAGAAACATGGATGTTTAAATTTTATTGGTCAGTTTAAAACGAAACCATTTTTAGAAATATCGTAAAGATAGAAAATTTGAACAGTTAGATTTTGGATTTCCAAGTGATAACATTGTGGCTTTCCACTAGAAATAATTGTTACTGTTTTTAATATTAATTTGTAAACATCAGGATAACCTGTGGTGTATATTTGATATATTATAAATGTTTGTGGTATTCCACTGAGAAAGAAACAGTAAATGATAAAACGGAACATTGTGTTGAAATTCAATCCACCTTCAATAGAACCTATAATTTAGCGCATAACACTAGAGTCATACTGCTCAAAGATATACATGTAAACTTACATATGTTCAATCTTTATTATTGGTGTGTTTTGGTATTACTTTTTGTGTTAATAAATGATCTTAAACATTTATTTAGCCGTTTTGTTTTTCCTTATTATGAGCGTAATCTAATAACATAAAAGCGACGTATAACATGACTCACGTGTAAACAATTATCGAAACAATTAGAGGCCACTATGTAAACACGAAAAAGCATTATCTCGCATTAATCGGCAGACTTCTAATATCCTTTGATAATTACATAGGAAACTTGATATACAAACGATGAACTATTGGATGTAGTTAACATTTTTTAATTGGCGTCATTTACACGAGCAAAATAAAGTGAATATGGAAAATAAGAAGACAAATGAAAAAAAAGTTATCGCAGAACATAAAGACAATATTTACACAAAATGTAACAGTTACAACCCCCCACCCCCTTGATCATTGATGTCCTATATAATAAGTCAGTTGTTTTAAATCAAAAGAGTAAATTTTCAAAGTTAAAGAGCAGAGATTAAATTGTATGTAAACAAAATTCATGTTAGCAAGCAGTACGCAGTAATCAATAGTAATATTTACACTACTTTACAAGACCTCGATTCGTCTATGAGTAAGAGGGAATCAAATTCTGCATAAAGTATGCAAGTGACATTTTGTGCTAGAGAACGCCCAAATTTCACGTGCAGTGATAACGTCCCAGTGTTCAATAGCTCGAAGTGAAAATCTTCATTTATAACCGGGACAAGTTCAAACAGGTACATGGCCTTTCCTTTCAGCAAATCGCTCCTGGTGATTCAAATGTGGCGGCGATCTTTACCCCCTATGCCACCCAGAGAGTTCGTTCGTTCTGGGAATGTCCCCACTGTAGCCGTAAAGTCTGTTGAACACCTCCATTACTTGACCCTCCCCGTAATTAGCGTAAATTGGATTACCGGCGCATGTCACACCGTTCACAAGCAAGCTTATCTGTCGGAGATCAAAATGTCCCATGTTAAAGGGATTTTTCTTTAAAGATCCCAGAACACTCACTTTCTACAAATGTCACGATTACAGATTTAGGCAAGCAAGAGGAATTAATGTGTTCACAAGAACAGGTGCTCTGTCCACGGGCTATAGTCGCACACTTCGTTTCAGTGCGTATAAAGGGATAATTGGCAGTCACAGTTTTGAGCATTTTTGAATGCGCAATTTAATTTTCATTTTACATAAACGAATGAAGGCGTCTTCTATCTTGACCGTATAAACTCTCCCAATATCTTGATCGTCGCCAAGGAGACAGAATTCGGAGCTGTTTCTGTGCAAAACGATTCTTAAATGTATACCGTTTATTAAGTAGCGATCTAATTCAAGAACGTCGCTTAAGGGAAGTCCTACCAAATCGAACGGTCGAGAACCTCGTGTTATGTTATGAAGTAAGAAAAGCCCGTAGCTACCTGAAAAGATAAAGGGAGATTATCATTGGTTTATGTATACAAATATATCGAAGAGCAACAAAACCTACACTGTTATTACTTTTATTACGTCATTATTTCCACCATCACCGGATAAGACAGAAATAATGATGCTTTCAAATTTCGTTATGCACGCATATAAATAAGCTAAGAATAAACATGGTTTTAATATCCCCCCCCTTCTTTCCGGGCGTGGCGTATATTGATTATAAAAATTCAGAGAACATGTTCAATCATGAAGTTATTTTTTTAATGGAACGAATGGATAATGCGTTTTTATTACTTGACAAAACTGAAATTATGCTCCCAGATACCGACCAGTCAGGAAATGATGACTTGCCCTGTCCTTTTTATGTTTGGGGTCCGCCTGGGCTCCTTGCCGTTGGTTCTTGTTGCTGGGTCATATGGGGGTTGCGTTCATTGAACGCCGCCTTTCCTTGTTGATCTTGTTTTTCATATTTTGATCGAATGAATAATTGATTTGATGTAACTTTTCAATAATCACTATGCAATAATAACGTTTTTGGTACGTTTTGAACTCACTACACTGTACACACCGCGAAAAATGTTTCATTTACATTTTAAATTTTTTTTTTTGTCATTTGTTCATATTTGTTAAATTATCTGAACATATATGTATTATAACATATCTTAGCATGCCAACTTGAAGCTTCTGAAGCTAACTTGAAAATTAGATAAGGTGCAATAACTAGAAAACTTTAGTTACCAGAGCCAGGGTCCGTCGCTTCCGGAAATCCACCATCTTGTTTAAGGAACATTTCGGATTCTGCCGATGTGTCGGCAGAACTTCCAGCACTACTTCGAAACAGCTTGTTGAAATAAGCTTTGTAAGCGTACAGGTCACCTGTCGAACTGATCAGATTTCTGTTCATGTACACGTCAATTTTTTTAAACATGGCATGAAAAAATAAATCACAAGGCGACACTTTGGCGTCATCGGGCAGAGAACCTCCGTCGGCATTTACTATTCTAACCTTTAAGAAGCGTTTTGTCGATTTCGTTTCGCAGTAAGTAACCCTGGAGCGAGGTTTCGAATTCCAGAGGAGCGTCTACACCGTTGTACTGAGAAACGGGTCTAATACCTTCGAGTTCGAATCTCTGAATAGCAACCTGGTTAGGATACACTTGAAAAATGTCCAGGCTAATGGGTGCGCTCTCGTTGCCGCTCATCGGAGAGAGAACAGACATCTTTGCCTATTCGCGATTTACTGAATATGTCGTTTAATGCTTTGTAGCTGAATTTCTTCTTTTTTCTGAGATTTGCCGCCACCAAAATGCTGCCTCTTCTGTCGCTTTTCTACCTTTGATTTTACAAGTTCCAGATGTTCTAATTTCCGACTTTTGCTTGTGGAAAAAAGTCGCCCGCCACTTTTTGAGTTCGCTTTCCGGCCCTGAAATCAACCGTTTCCCCGACTGGTGACACGAATTGTAACTTTACTTTCCCCGGTCCTTTTGACTAGTGTTGAAAGGTTTCCCGGACGAAAACAGAAGTTTTTCAAAAACCCTTTTTCCCTAAAATTTTAAAGCCGGGATTACAAAAGTCCAAAGCCCCTTTGGGCTCCAAATGTTTGGTCTTTTTGGCTTAAAAGGGGCGTATTGGGAAAATTGTAAATTGGGCGGTTTGGAAAGCGTTTGGTTAAGGAGGCTTAAAAAAGGGGGCTTTTTGTTTGGGGCTGTTTTAAATTTCCCCCCCCCCAAAAAGGGTTTTTTCCCTCGGACTTTTTAATGTTCAAACAAGCGGAGAGAAATTTTGGGCTTTCTTTTTTTTGGTTTTTCACTATTTTTTTGGTTGTGCACAAAAGGGAAATTTTTATAAAGTTCATAAAAAAATTGTCGAAAAATTTTTGATTTTTGGTACCGAGTTTCTTTTAATTTAAAAAAATGATAGATGAACCATTCAGTTCCCGGGCATTTTACAATTTATGCCAGAAAGTGAGTCTGGGAAGTGAAAGTTTTCACACGGGTACAAGCCGAATAATCTGGATTATTTGCAGGTCTAATATATTCTTGGGGGGAGATATTACCGCACCTAATGTGTATCCATTTGTAGCAGGCCTCACATTCTAGGGCTCTATGATTACTTGCGACTGGTCGGCTACATATACCACAAGGGTATTTTGTGGGACCCGGGTTGAGAGAAATATCCCCAGCAAGTAGAAATAAATACAGTTTTTAGCATTGGTTAAAATAGAAAAAATAAGAATCCCTAAAAAAAGTCCAACCCAACATAATTGAAAATGTTGCAGGCTCGGTTTCATTGAGCCTGTTCATGGACGGTACTGTAAAGTGCAAACTACCGTCCACGCCCCCTAGCACCGGCTTTGATAGGCCGTGACTGAGCTCGACGTGTGTGTTTGAGATGGAAATATATGATACAATGAGTGTTTATAATGTCCAAATTAGGGGGCAATTTTGTACCATTTATAATCCTTTGATGGACTATTCAGTTGAAGATCATCATCTATTTTCGGTTAGTTACCTATGTACAAATTGTCAGTAATCTCTGGTTTTTCACATGGACAAAGCAGATTGTTGTTTGTTATAAATATCCAGATGATTGCTGTCATTGGGGCCGCCATGTTGAGTAGGCGCTATCAAAATTTGTTTTATTGAGCGTCTGATGACAACACTTTCCGGATGTTAAAGACCGAGCGTCTGTAGAGCCTAACTCAAGTGAAAATTGTCCAAAAGCACGTAAAAAGGTTTAAAACTGCTTGTTTTGAATTAAAAGTTTCAGTTTTGATTGTTAGCTCGAATAAGTAGAGCTATTGTACTCACCCGAGCGTCGGCGTCTGCGTCGGCGTAACCACTTATGTTAAAGTTTTTGTAATACCTCAAAAAAAAATTCAAAGTCCATTGACATACGGCATTGAAACTTTGCACATTTTTTCACAATCATGACCCCAACCTGTAGACAGGAGGAGGTAACTTTATCAAGCATTTGGCAGAAAAATGCCCCTTTTTCCACTTAGAATTTACATTTAAGTTTGCATACCACCTCAGACATTTTCATATTCTATTGACATCTGGCTTTAAAACAAGTTGAAATTTTAGACTATTCTTTGAGAGCATACTAGGACTCTCTTCAAAGCCTATAACTGTAACATGGATTTAAAGAAAAAATTTGCGCTTTTGTTAACTTAATTTTTTTTACATTATCAAGGCTTTTTTACGAATAGTCGAGCGTTGCTGTCCTACCGACAGCTCTTGTTAAAAGATCTCCAAGTAAAAAATTATTTTGTATATTCCCTTTGTTAATAGAAATTTATCTTTTTTAGCGCGATTTTAAGTTGACATTATCGCCCTGCGCATGCGTTATCATTCAAAAGGGGATGAATAGGCGTTAAAAGACGTCCGTATGAAGTAACGTACTAATTTACATTATCTTTAAAATATATGTTAGCCATACTTTTGTTGATCTTTCTATTTTCTATCATTGTCAAGTATAAGCTACACTAACATTGTCCAAAGAGCATAAATCATAATGTATTTTGTAACAATGAATAATGCCTTAATATAAAAAAATATGTTTAAGGCGGTGCTAGGGAGTCATACTTGTGTATAGGTAACAATCGATCGGTTATAAGGTCGACATGTGAGACTTTTTTTTAATAAAGAGAAATAAGAATCTCTAAGGAAAGCAAAAAACGACAAAATTGAAAATTATGCAGGCTCGGTTTGATTGAGCTTGTTGGAAAGTGCAAGTTGCTGTCAACGCCCCTATTCACCAATTTAAGCAGTATTGTGAATAATATGTTTTAAAAAACAATAAATCAAAATAAATTTAATAATTAATAAAATCCGTATCCACTCATATTAGTTTGACATCCAAAATAACATGAACAAAGCGTTTCACTTCATTATTTATTGTTGATTTTGGCCTGTCATGATGTAATGAAATACTTTACCTATAATAAAATATATAGCCAGATGGAATTGTTTTAAGGCACACTAACACAGTTCTAGTGAATGTGTTTCTTAATGTTTTTTCATGTGGAATTAGACAGAATAAAATGATGACGTGACACAAGCGAAAACGTACGATTCCATTTCACATTAGATTCCAACAATTAATTTATCCGGTATATTCTTTTAAAAAGTATGAAATTGTATGTGTTATTTTCTCAATGATATCACAATGAATGATTTTCCGGCAGATGCTTTCATAAACAAAAACATTACATTTATTGATTGATTCATTGTAATATACGGTTTGTTTGTTCGGGTTTTAACGGAACATAGACACATAAGGCCATACCGCACCCAACACTAATACTGTTAACACCTGTTACACATTTTCAACCGCCTCCGTGGTCGATGGGTTAGAGTCAATGACTTCTAATCCAGTTACTTCTCTGGCGTGGGTTTGATCCCCGGCTGATTCTTTGGTAATTTAGCACAGAGGAACGTAGTCTAGTACTGGTGTCACTCTCCAGGAACGATTGTTAGGAAACTACCTGACTATATGACTGAAATACTGTTGGGGAAAAGGCGTAAAATGAAACAATCAAAATCAAACAAAAACAAGTGTTTGGGTGTAAATACAGCATTTGTAACTATTTGAGGCCTCAACAGGGGAGGAATAGGCGTTAAAAGACGACCATATGAAGGAACTAACTACTTTACATTATCTTTAAAATATGCATGTATGTTAGCCATACTTTTGTTGATCGTTCCTTTTTCTATCATTGTCAAGTATAAGCTACACTAACATTGTCCAAAGAGCATAAATCATAATGTATTTTGTAACAATGAATAATGTCTAATAAAAAAATGATGCTTAAGGCGGTGCTATGGAGTCATAGTTGTGTATATGTAACAATTAATCGGTAATAAGGTCGATGTGTGAGACCTTTTTTAAACAAAGAGAAATAATGAATCTCTCATAGGAACTAGGAACGCACAAAACGACAAAATTGAAAATGATGCAAGCTCACTTTGTTTCCAGATTTTAATACTTCACAACAGCAGGTGTCAAGTGCTGGGTAGCAGCTGTAAAAAATTGCCCCGTACTTCACTTCAGTGTTGTTATATTTTTCTGGTCCTTCGAGATCATTAATGCCAGCACTATTAAGTGTTGAGAATTGAGTACCGCTGAAGCCGGTGCTAGGGGGCGTGAGGGATGTTGCACATATTCATTATCCTTCATGTACAGACTCAGTCAAACCGAATCTGCAGTTCTCTTGTAATTTTGTTGTGATTAATGCTTCCGAGGGATCACTTTCTTTCCAGATGTTTGATTGAGCTTGTTGGGAAGTGCAAGTTACTGTCAACGCCCCTATACACCGGTTTTAGCAGTATTTTACATTTAGATATTCAGGATGTATTATTCTGCATCCGGTCCATGGCATCACTGCATGCCAACATCAACTATAAATCAACTGAATGAGATAAGGCCTCATAGTCGCTTGTGATTGTTTGGTTGGTTTATCGGCACACCAACAACAGTTCTAGTGAATAACGTTTTCAAAATGAAGCTTTATGTATGTTCATGAGTCATAAGACAGTATAAATCTATGACGTGAAACAATGAAAAACTGTACACTTTAATTTCAAATTAAATTCCAATAATTAATTTAATTTATCTGGTTAATTTGTTAAGAAAAATTATGAAATTGTGTAATTTTGTCGACGATATAACAATGAATAATTCAGTGAGGAATTGGAAAGCATCATAACATAATGTAAACATTTTGTATGGCAATTTAATACACAATTTATTAATCAGGGCATACAAATTAACATATAATTCATTTATGCCACTCCTTTATCAATTGGACTTGTGACTACTATGTTTTGAAAAACAATAAATCAACATAAATTTAATAAACAATTAAATCCGTATCCATTCATATGAGTCTTTCATCCAAAAAAACATAAACCAAGTGTTTCACTTTATTACTACTTATTGTTGATTTTGGCTTGTCATGATGTAATAAAATACTTAACTAATAACAAAATATATAGCCAGGTGGAATGGTTTTACGGCACTACCAACACAGTTCTAATGAATAACGTTTTGAAAATGAAGCTTAGTGTACGTTCATTTGGTGTAAGACAGAACAACATGATGACGTTAAACAAGCGAAAACGTACGCTACCATTTCAAATTAGATTCCAACAATTCATTTACCTGGTAAATTCTTTTAAAAAGTATGAAATTGTATGTGTTATTTTGTCAATGATATCACAATGACTGATTTTACGGCAGATGCTCTCATAAACAACAACATTACATTTATTGATTGATTCATTGTAATATATGATTGTTTGTTGTCTGTTCGTTTGTTTGTTAAACAACAACATTACATTTATTGATTGATTCGTTGTAATATATGATTGTTTGTTGTCTGTTCGTTTGTTTGTTTGGGTTTTAATGGCACATATACACAAAACTGGCTATATCGCGCTGAACACTTTTATTGTTAACGTAAGAATATTAAATGTATTGAGATAGTGTAAAAGGCTTTTCAGCGTTGGTTACATGATATCACAGCGAGGATGGGAAAGCATCATAACATAATGTAAACATTTTGTATAGCAATTTAATATACACTTTATAAAACATGGCATACAAATTAACATATGATTCATTTTTGCTATACCTTTATCAATTGGACTTGTGAATAATATATTTTGAAACACAATAAATCAAAATAAATTTAAAAAAAAAACAATAATTTCCTTATCCATTCATATCAGTTTTGCATCCAAAATAACATAAACAAATTGTTTTACTTTATTACATATTTTGCGTCAAATGTAGTTGATTTTGGCCTGTCATGATGTAATGAAATACTTCACTTATACTAAAATATATAGCCATGTGGAATTGTTTTACGGCACACTTACACGATTCTAGTTAATGTGTTTCTTAATGTATTTTCATGTGGTATTAGACAGAATAAAATGATGACCTGAAACAAGCGAAAACGTACCGTTCCAATTCAAATAAGATTCCAACAATTAATTTATCTGGTATATTCTTTAAAAAGGTATGACATTGTATGTGTTATTTTGTCAATGATATCACAATAAATGATTTTCCGGCAGATGCTCTCATCAACAACAACATTACATTTTTTGATTGATTCACTGTAATATAAGATTGTTTCTTATCATTCTAATCATTACTAAATCATTACTAAATGAAACTCACTCGCATACCGATGGCAAAAAATAGGACATTCGGGAGAATTCTTTTCCAAAATGTAACAAAAATGAAATAAAATGTGTTTCTCTTAATGTGAATGGTTTAAAAAAACGCCTTCAATATCCGGACTTTGTCGATTTTATTAACTTGCACGATTTTGTATGTATACAAGAAACTCATACGGATGCTTCTGATATTGTTGACATTGAAAATTTTGTATATTTTTCAAAATGTCGTAGTCAAGCTTATTTGAGAAAATCAGGGGGTATCGGACTATATGTTAAAGAGTCCTTAAGTCAATTTGTAAAACCTATAGAAAATGATACTGACTATATTTTTTGGTTTTCCTTGGATAAACATATGTTTAAGCTAAGTGAGCATGTCATACTAGGTATAATATATTTACCGCCAGAAGGTTCAAGATTTTTTAACGATTTAGACTACAGTACTTTTGAAAATGAAATTATTTCAAAGTATAGTTCTAATAAATATGTCCTCTTAGCTGGCGATCTGAACTCACGTATTGCAGAATTATCTGATTTCATTCCATCTGTTCTTTCTTAAATGATCATTTTAACATTGACGACGAATCGGTGTCTTTCTTTGATAAATATAAAGTATTAGAGGAATTATCAATTCCTTTACGTAGATTGTCAAGTGACAAAAGAATGAATAATCATGGCATTCAACTGATCGAACTCTGTAGGAGCAACAACATTTTTGTTGTTAATGGTAGATTTGAAACTGATAGGCCCGCAAATTTAACTTTCAGGGATAAATCAATTATTGACTATCTCATGGCGAGTGTTGATGCATTTAAACTTATATCTGACTTTAAAGTTATAGAAACAGACTCGCTTTTTTCCGATGTACACAACGCGTTATATTGGACATTAAGTAACTTTGACATTAATTTTGACAAATCATAAAAGAATGAAAACTAGAACTGCCACTATCTTGGCGTGAATACCCCCGCATACCACTTTGTCAGAATCAACAGTGGCCATTTAGCGCTCAAGGACAACCTCCCTGCCAAATCTGAGGTTACTAAGCCAGTGCATTGCTAAGTTATGTATTCTACAAGCTTAAAATGTGAAAATGTCAAAATCAATAGCAATTGAGAAGAAAAGCTTTTTTTGTCAAGGTCCCTGTGACCTTGACCTTCGACCCAGTGACCTCAAAGTCAATAGGGGTCACCTTATAGTCATGATCAACATCCATGCCAAATATGTAAACTGTGGGTCAAAGGAATCTTAAGTAAATGGGTGGAAAACTTTTTGAAGGCAAAGTCCCTGTGACCTTGACCTTTGACCTGGTGACCTCAAAATTAATAGGGGTCATCTACTAATCATGACTTACCTCCATGCCAAACATGAAGACTGTGGGTCAAAGGAATCTTAAGTTATAGGGCGGACAAGCTTTTTGAAGTCAATCCCCTGTGACCTTGACCTTTGACCTGGTGACTTCAAAGTCAATAGGGTCATCTACTAATCATGTCTAACCTCAATGCCAAATATGAAGACTATGGGTCGAAGGAATCTTAAGTTATTGGGCGGACAAGCTTTTTAAAGTCATGGCCCCTGTGACCTTGACCTTTGACCTAGTGACCTCAAAATCAATAGGGGTCATCTACTAATCATGACTAACCTCCATGCCAAATATGAAGACTGTAAGTCAAAGGAATCTTAAGTTATTGGGCGGACAAGCTTTTTGAAGTCAAGGCCCCTGTGACCTTGACCTTTGACCTAGTGACCTCAAAATCAATAGGGGTCATCTACTAATCATGACTAACCTCCATGCCAAATATGAAGACTGTAGGTCAAAGGAATCTTAAGTTATTGGGCGGACAAGGTTTTTGAAGTCAAGGCCCCTGTGACCTTGACCTTTGACCTGGTGACCTCAAAATCAATAGGGGTCATCTACTAATCATGACTAACCTCCATGCCAAATATGAAGACTGTGGGTCAAAGGAATCTTAAGTTATTGGGCGGACAAGGTTTTTGAAGTCAAGGCCCCTGTGACCTTGACCTTTGACCTGGTGACCTCAAAATCAATAGGGGTCATCTACTAATCATGACTAACCTCCATGCCAAATATGAAGACTGTAAGTCAAAGGAATCTTAAGTTATTGGGCGGACAAAGTTTTTGAAGTCAAGGCCCCTGTGACCTTGACCTTTAACCTGGTGACCTCAAAATCAATAGGGGTCATCTACTAATCATGACTAACCTCCATGCCAAATATGAAGACTGTGGGTCAAAGGAATCTTAAGTTATTGGGCGGACAAGGTTTTTGAAGTCAAGGCCCCTGTGACCTTGACCTTTAACCTGGTGACCTCAAAATCAATAGGGGTCATCTACTAATCATGACTAACCTCCATGCCAAATATGAAGACTGTAGGTCAAAGGAATCTTAAGTTATTGGGCGGACAAGAAAAAACCGACGGACGGCCGGACGGACGGACAGCCGGACGGCCGGACGGACAAGCTGATTCCAGTATACCCCCCTTACAACTTTGTTGTGCGGGGGTATAATAAATCGCAAACTAAATCAAAACCGAAATGGCGAGAAGAGCAAAGCGACAACTTTGTAACAAATATTGACACTAATCATTTATCATACATACAACAGCTGTGTAACTCAACTAGTGCTCAGAATGTAAATGGAAATATAGAACTTATAACAACAGAACTTCAATTACTGTTTGAAAATTCATCAATCAAAATATTTCCACCATTGACTCGTAAAACATACCATAAGAATAACAAGAATAAGCCTTGGATTGGACCGAAATGCCACAAAGCACGAAAAAATTATCACGATGCTAAAATTAGATATAACTTAAATAAAACAGACGATAATAAGTTGCGCTTAAAAAATAGCAGCAAGCAATATAAAAGAACAATGAACTATCACATAAACAAATTTAAACATGATAACTCATATAAGCTAAGACAAATGCAAACCAAAAACACAAAACAATACTGGAATTTTCTAAAATCTATTAATCCAAAATCAGGTAGTAAGCCATCTCCCTCTATAAACGAGTTTTACGAGTACTTTAAAAATGTAAATAGTAATCCACATAATGATACAGATATTAATTTAGATCAAACATTTATAGATAATTCAAATGTCTATTTAAATAAAGTCATAACGCAAGAAGAAATTCTAATTTGTATCAACAAATTAAATAATGGCAAGGCCTCGAGTCCTTCTGACAGTATAACAAATGAATATATTAAGAGTACAAAATCTATGCTTTTACCCATCTATGAACGTCTTTTTAACATAATTCTTGATTACGGACATTTACCGCCTGTTTGGCTGGAAGGCTGGATATATCCAATTTATAAAAATAAAGGTGAATCGAAAAGCACTAATTCTTACAGACCAATAACAATATTATCATGTCTTGGTAAATTAATATACTGCTGTCCTAAATTCTAGGCTTAACAATTATATGGAAGAATTAAATCTCCTAAATGAAGTACAAGCAGGTTTTAGAAATGGCTACTCTTGCTCGGACCACTTATTTACATTGCATACATTAATTGAAATTTTAAAGAAGCGTAAACAAAAACTATTCTGCGGATTTATTGATTTCTCTAAATGTTTTGATACTATCTGGCGTTTTGGGCTATGGCATAAATTACTTCAATATTTTATTAATGGTAAAGTTTTTCAAGTTATTTTCAATATGTACAATAATATCAAGTCCTGCGTAGTACATTTAGGAGAAACATCTCAATTTTTTACTTCAGAAATAGGGGTCCGCCAGGGGGAAAATTTGAGCCCGATACTTTTTTCCATTTATCTAAACGACCTTGAATCTTATTTTATATCAAATGGAGCTTTGGGAGTAAATCTAACTGATACTATAACTAATGAAACATGGCTTAAACTATTACTCTTATTATACGCAGACGACACAATTATAATGTCAGAATCAGCTGACGACTTTCAAAAATGCTTATCCTCATTTAATTCATATTGTAATGAATGGAAACTAAAAGTTAATGCTG
Source organism: Ruditapes philippinarum (assembly GCF_026571515.1). Taxonomy (NCBI): domain Eukaryota; kingdom Metazoa; phylum Mollusca; class Bivalvia; order Venerida; family Veneridae; genus Ruditapes; species Ruditapes philippinarum. The sequence goes on along the minus strand of NW_026861155.1, from coordinate 34,126 downwards.
AGAAAACCAAAATAGTTGTTTTCGGAAGTAGAAATGCAAAGAATAGATATAATTTTACTCTAGGTAACCAGGCCATAGCTATTGAAGACTGTTATCATTATCTTGGAGTAACCTTTACCAGTAACGGCTGGTAACAGACTTACCAATCGATCTTACACTTAAACTTTTTGATCATACTGTAATGCCTATCTTAACCTACGGATCTGAAATATTTGGCTTTGAGAACTTAGAACTTCTTGAAAAAAATCCATAACACATTTCTTAGAAGAATAACCTGTGCTAGGAAAAGCACTCCAGAATATATGCTTTTTGGTGAATTAGGCAGATACCCTCTCGAAATCATAGTCAAGACTAGGATGATATCTTTCTGGGTTAGACTTTTACTTGGAAAGCAAAGTTAACTTTCATATATCCTATACCAATTTATGTTAAATCATTCAGACCAAAATTATAAGTGGATAAATAAAATTAAAGATATTTTAAACTCTGTTGGCAGGACTGACTTATGGATTAATCAAAATACAGCCGTAAATAAAAGTATTCCATATCGCATTAAACTCACCTTAATTGATCAATATAAACAAATATGGCACGATCAAATGCAATCATCAAATAAAGGCCGTATATACAATAGCTTTAAAAAGTCGCTTACTTATGAAAAGTATCTAAATTTAATCCCGCGCAATGACTACATTACGCTTTTCAAATTTAGAACATGTAATACAAGACTCCCATCAGAGACCGGGCGCTATGATGGTACCGCTTTTTTAGATAGAACCTGTCCTCTGTGTACAAGTGGCTCCCCAGGCACAGAAAGACATTACATCTTTAACTGTAACTATTTTAACAATCAACGCAGCATGTATCTTAATAACTTTCACTTAGTTGATAACGAAAACAGTTTTGAAAGCTTAATAAATTCAACAAATGTGCCCAAACTGTTGAATCTTTGTAAATTTATCCGTATAGTCTTGGCAAAATTTTAATTATATAGCATCCAACATATTTATGATAACAGTTGTACAGACTTACCCTTTTTCTCGCCAAAATAATCCATATAGATACTTCTGCAATACTTGAATACATATATACTCAGTGTGAGAACTTTCCCATATTGAGCGCGCGCATATCTATTTATATCTTTCGCCAATTATAAATTATCCGTTATAATGGTACCTTGTTGAATTCTACCCGAAACAGCGTAATTAAATTACAAACTTATCGTTTCAAAACTCTTTCAAAAATATATTTATTTTATTTATTTTGTTTATTATTATTATTATTATTACTATTTTCCAATAATAGTAATAATAACAATAATAATAAATACACCAAGGTCAAGATCTATATTGAAGCGTGACATAACTAATCAAGGGAGAATCTCAAAATTATATTTGAACGTAAAGTTTTAGCATAAAGGTGTATTTATAACTTGATTGAATCTCTTAGTACATTCTTTTATATATGTGTGTTTTTGCTATTGTTTTTATAATTATTTCTTGTTTTCCTTATCAAGATGAACTGTTAAATTATCTAGAATTAAGAATATCCGAATTCCCCCCCCCCCTCCAGGAAACACACTGTAATAATCCACCATATTGTTTAAATTATAAGAAAAAAATATACTGTGCAAAATTATGTATGTTTACTGCTGGAAAACTAATGTATTATATATTTGTTATATTAGAAAATCCTCATATTGTACAAATTTGCTTGAGTGAATAAAGATATCTGTCTGTCTGTATCTGTCTGTCTTATTTGTTTGTTTCGGTTTTAACGGCACATAGACACATAACTGGCCATACCGCGCCGAACATTATTATTGTTAACACCTTTTACACATTTTCTCAATCAAAAACAAGTGTTTTGGGTCTAAATACAGCATTTTTAACTATTTGAGGCCTCAAAAGGGGAGGAATATGCGTTTAATGACGTCCATATGAACTTACTAACTAATTTACATTATCCTTAAAATATGCATGTATGTTAGCCATACTTTTGTTGATCGTTACATTTTCTATCATTGTCAAGTATCAGATACACTAACATTGTCCAAAGAGCATAAATCATTATGTATTTTGTAACAATGAATAATGTCGTATTAACATCATATGATGCTTAAGGCGGTGCTAGGGAGTCATAGTTGTGTAAAGGTAACAATCGAGCGCTTATAAGGTCGATGTGTGAGACCTTTTTTTAAATTAAGAGAAATAGTGAATCTCTCTTAGGAACGAACAAAACGACAAAATTGAAAATGATGCAGGCTCGGTTTGATTGAGCTTGTTGGAAAGTGCAAGTTACGCCCCTATACACCGGTTTAAGCAGTATTTAACATTTAGATATTCAGGATGTAATATTATGCGTCCGGTCCATTGCATCACTGCATGCCAACATCAACTATAAATCAACTGAATGACATAAGGCCTCATAGTCACTTGTGTTTGTTTGGTTGGTTTAACGGCACACCAACAACAGTTGTAGTGAATAACGTTTTCAAAATGAAGCTTAATGTATGTTCATAAGGTATTATTCAGTATGAATCTATGCTGTGAAACAATGAAAACCTTCACACTTTAATTTCAAATTAAATTCCAATAATTAATTTATCTGGTTAATTTGTTAAGAAAAAAATATGAAATTGTGTAAAAATTTTGTCGACGATATAACAATGAATGATTCAGTGAGGAAAACATAATGTAAACATTTTGTATTGTAATTTAATATACACTTTATTAAGCATGGCATACACATTAACATATTATTTATTTTTGCCATACCTTAATCAATTGGACTTGTGAAAATATTTTTTGGAAAACAATAAAATCAACATAAATTAATAAACAATAAATTCCGTATCCATTCATATAAGTCTTTCATCCAAAGAAACATAAACAAAGTGTTTCACTTTATAACTACTTATTGTTGATTTTCGCTTGTCATGATGTAATAAAATACTTAACTTATAATAAAATATATAGCCAGGTGGTATGGTTTTACGGCACTACAACACAGTTCTAATGAATAGCGTTTTCAAAATGAAGCTTTATGTATTTTCATCTGGAGTAAGACAGAACAAAATGATGACGTGAATCAAGCGAAAACATACGCTTCCATTTCAAATTAGATTCCAACAATTAGTTTATCTGGTAAATTCTATTAAAAAGTATGAAAATGTATGTGTTTTTTTTTTTGTCAATGATATCAAAATGAATGATTTTCCGGCAGATGCTGTTACAAACAACAACATTACATTTATTGTTTCATTGTAATATATGATTGTTTGTTCGTTTGTTTGGGTTTTAACGGCACATATACACAAAACTAGCCATACCGCGCTGAACACTTTTATGGTTAACATAAGGATATTAAATGGATTGAGATAGTGTAAAAGGCTTTTCAGCGTTGGTTACATGATATCACAATGAATGATTCAGTGAGGAATGGGAAAGCATCATAACATAATGTAAACATCTTGTATAGCATTTTAATATACACTTTATTAATCATGGCATACAAATTAACGTATAATTCATTTTTGCCATACCTTTATCAATTGGACTTGTAAATAATATGTTTTGAAACACAATAAATCAAAATAAATTTTTAAAAAAACCCAATAAAATCCGTATCCATTCATATGAGTTTTGCATCCAAAATAACATAAACAAAGTGTTTTACTTTATAATTTATTTTCCGTCAAACGTAGTTGATTTTGGCCTGTCATGATGTAATGAAATACTCCACTTATAATAAAATATATAACATGTGGAATTGTTTTACGGCACACTCACACAGTTCTAGTGAATGTGTTTCTTAATGAATTTTCATGCGGAATTAGACAGAATGAAATGATGACCTGAAACAAGCGAAAACGTACGCTTCCATTTCAAATTAGATTCCAACAATTAATTTATCTGGTATTTTCTTTTTAAAAGTATAAAATTGTATGTGTTATTTTGTCAATGATATCACAATGAATGATTTTCCGGCAGATGCTCTCATAAACAAAGACATAACATTTATTGAGTGATATATTATAATATACGGTTGTTTCTTGTTTGTTTGCTTGTATTTATTATTGTTTTTTCATGTGGTATAAGCAGAATAAAATGATGACGTGAAACTAGAAAAATCGTATGTTTCCATTCAAACTAGATTCCAACAATTAATATATCTGGTATATTCTTTTAAAAAGTATGAAATAGTATGTGTTATTTTGTCAATGGTATCACAATGAATGATTTTCCGGCAGATGCTCTCTTAAACAACAACATTACATTTATTGATTGGTTCACTGTAATATACGATTGTTTCTTGTTTGTTTGTTTGGGATTTAACAGCACGTAGACACATAACTTGCCATACCGCGCCGAACACTATTATTGTTAAAACCATCTACACATTTTCTCAAACAAAGATAAGTGTTTGGGGTCTACTGTTTGGGGTCTAAATACAGCAGTTTTAACTATTTGAGGACTCAAAAGGGGAGGAAAAGGCTTTTAAAGGCGTCCATATGAAGTTACTAACTAATTAATATTATCTTTAAAATATGCATGTATGTTAGCCATACTTTTGTTGATCTTTCCATTTTCTATCATTGTCAAGTATAAGCTACACGAACATTGTCCAAAGAGCATAAATCATAATGTATTTTTTAATAATGAATAATGTCTTATAAAAATTATGCTTAAGGCGGGTTAGGGAGACATAGTTGTATATAGGAAACAATCGATCGGTAATAAGGTCGATGTGTGAGACCTTTTTTAAATAAAGAGAAATAATGAATCTCTAAGGAACGCAAAAAACGACAAAATTGAAAATGATGCAGGCTCGGTTACTTGCACTATCCAGTACCGTCCATGAACAGGCTCAATCAAACCGAGCCTGCAACATTGTCAATTTTGCCGTGTTGGGCTTTCTTTAGGGATTCTGTTTATCTCTATTTGATTGAGCTTGTTGGAAAGTGCAAGTTACTGTCCACGCCTCTATACACCGGTTTAAGCAGTATTTTACATTTAGATATAAAGAAAGTATTATTATGCGTCCGATCCATGGCATCACTGCATGCCAACATCAACTGTAGACCTTGTTACGACGCGGTCCGTTGCTATGAAAAATTGGCCGGATGTAGTATTCTCCGCGCCTGTGAAATCTGCGTAGGGCTAAAAGACAGCCGCCTTCAATAGAGTTATGTAGAGAAAGTGCGAAGACATTGTAGAAATTGAGCATTTTATTGTGCAATTTATAAGACAAAACGATTTTTTTATTCAAAAGTATTATTAAAAATGCCTTCGTCGTGTAGTGAACCTGGTTGCACTTCCAGGATAGAGAAAGGTGGGGAAATCCCCGACCGGCTCGAAAAATGGTTGACTTACCAGCACCTGGCAAGAAAAGTAATCGATTTGATGGTCTTTGGGAACCTCAAATGCACAACAGAATTTGCAATGTACATTTTGTTAAAGGTATGGGATATTGAGACCTTAAATACTTATGTCAGTTATGTCTGTGTACCAAATAATATATGAAAAACAAGATCAACAAGGAAAGGCGGCGTTCAATGAACGCAACCCCCATATGACCCAGCAACAAGAACCAATGGCAAGGAGCCCAGGCGGACCCCAAACATAAAAAGGACAGGGCAACGACACGTTAATCATTAAATGATAAATAATTTGTAACTGATTAGGAATTCAAAGAAAATAATAATAGGCCCACAAAGGGGAAGGGGACAGGAGACCGGGGGAAAGGGGGGGGGGTTAATCAAAGAAATAAAAACTAGAGGCAATGGGGAAGATACTTACCGTAGACGAGAAAACAACAAGGGACACAAGCAAAAGTGTCACCAAAACAGTATGAAACAGTATGAAAAAGTTCAGATAGAACAAGTTAGATTTTCATAGATTTGCAAGTTGTTAACTTGTTTCATTCTGCGTGACATGTGACAAGATGGTGCCTATTTGATCTTAAATGAAATATATAAATGTAATTTACTAATGTCTTAAACAGCTTCTCTAGTGATCATCAAAATAGTAGAATTTACTAATGTCTTAAAGCAGCTTCTCTAATGATCATCAAAATAGGAGAACTATTTTCACAAGTAAAAAGGATGACAGTCGGGGCTTTTTTCCCCTTATATTTGTGTGCATGATTTCAAAGAATTTTCTTTAGAGGAAGTACGGAAGGAAAAGTCCTGCATGATACAAGTTTAACTCTTTAAGCATTTACAAATAACATAAATGAAACGACACAGAAATGTCTAAATATGGATTCTTTTTATAATCCAATAACCTCAAAGAATATGATTTGGTGGAATGTCAATGTTTACACATTTCATTAGTTTATAATTTTCATAGGTTTGTTTTTTTTAAAAGATTTTTCTCATCTAGTGGTGTGTCACTTTAAAATATGAAAAACAAGATCAACAAGGAAAGGCGGCGTTCAATGAACGCAACCCCCATATGACCCAGCAACAAGAACCAATGGCAAGGAGCCCAGGTGGACCCCAAACATAAAAAGGACAGGGCAACCCTTTTTAACCCTTTTTTAAATCTGTATAACATTATGACATGTTACACCTATTATTTTGCATCAGAAATGCTTAATAAATTTGCTGCCTAAAATAGATAATTAAACATACATGGGGGTGTTTGAAAATTCAAAAAAAGTCTAGTTCAAGTAAAATGTTGAACTTATGCCGGTGTTAGGTGGCATAAAAGGTAGCTGCAGCTACCAATATGTCCATTAACAATTTGATTTAGGCTGCAAGAATTCCAATTTGGCTGTGTAGGGTTTTCTTTACGGTTTCTGTTTTTCTCTTTTTCATTTGTTCAATGAGAGTACACTTTACTTACAAAAAATAATTCTTGAGGTAATAAATGATTAAGACCTGAGCAAGGTGCAAATAAAGAAAAACAGAATCCCCGAAAATTGACCCAACACGACAAAATTGAAAATGTTGCAGGCTCGTTTTGATTGAGCCTGTTCATGGACGGTACTGGAAAGTGCAAGTTACCGTCCACGCCCCCTAGCACCGACTTAAGCAGAATTCAACATTTAAACACTAAAATGGTGACATTTTGAATTTAAAAACATCCGCAGATGTGTTCATACGGCGGTTTTCATGAAACCTTCAATGTGACACAGTAGTGTCATTCCATGAAAAGCGGCGTAAGGTCCCCAAGTAAAAGATTGCGTGTGCCCTAAACGAGAAAACAATGGGCGGAACTAAATAAAATGGAATTTTGAAAGGGGATCTGAGGTTAGGAAGCCTGCATATCACAGATAAGACGTCAAAAGACAAATATAAAAAGCAGGTAACATAGCCTAAGGGTGATTAAACAGTATTCAAGTAGGAATACTGGAACCTCCCAAATTGAAAAAGGCCAAATACAAGAAACTAAAAATACCATGTAAAATGTCAACACAACAATAATGTCGTGCTGAACGATCTTCAAGGATCGAAAATATAACATCATTGATAAAATGTACGGTTTTTACAGCCGCCACACGGCACAAATAACACGGATGTGAGAATCAAATAGAGAAATACAGAATCCCCAAAGAAAGCCCAACACGACAAAATTGAAAATGTTGCAGGCTCTGTTAGTTTGAGCCTGTTCATGGACGGTACTGGAAAGTGCAAGTTACCGTCCACGCCCCCTAGCACCGGCTTAAGCAGAATTCAACATTTAAACACTAAAATGGCAAGTCTTGGCAATTATATATCTTAAACACACACATTTTTTTCTTCTTCAGGAAAGCCGGTGAATGACCTTTAGAGTACAGATTATGTGCCGAATATTTCCTCATACTCCGGATGTGATGAAAACACCAAATGTTCTTCAACAGGCATGACCGAGCAGTAAATCTAAATGAAAAGAGAAAATTCCTTCAAACTGATATCAAAACATCATGAAATATAACTTTGAATTTCGATTAAAACAGAAGTAATCACATAGACAAATGTGTGGATTTACGTAAAATGTAACATATATTATACACATATATTATTCAACTTAAAAAATGAAATCCATACTCACATAGAGACAACGTAATGATGTTAAGAAGGAAACAGCATATTTTTTTTTTTAAAAATAGAATAGAATTAGCTTACAACAAGTTCAAAAACTCAAACTAGAAAACATGAGGTGAATAGAAAATTTGGTTGCCTGTTCTATCAAGTTTATAGTGTTGTATGGATATATTTTCTCTTGAGGCTATGCCATTCTAGAAACTTGTAATACATTTGTATTAAAAGCAGTGTTTGTGCATTTTAATGTCATTCCGAAATAAGATTAAGGTCTTATGTCAGCAAGTAAGTGGTGTATAATGCAGGTTAAGCTAGATTTATGGTTATAGCATTAAAATGAAAGTCTGATTCATTATTGCATATATAACTGGCACCTCTTTTAATATTCTTTTGTAACTGCATCATTTTTTATGTACAAACAATATAAAAAACAAGATCAACAAGGAAAGGCGGCGTTCAATGAACGCAACCCCCAGTTTCATATAATGTATATTAGTAATTAAACATCATATTATTATCTTTTACCAGACATTACTGGAGTTACCAAGAACAGAAGATTTAGAGCCAGGTGAAGGAATTCAGGCAGTTGTTTCAACTAGCGAGGCAGGGACGCAAACAGATATGGATGGATTATCCTTTGAGACATATTTAGACTTGAATACAACTCAGAATGAAGTAATAAATAAACAAAGATCCTTTATTGATGATCTTATTTCTGCTCACAAAATAAGACAACAGCAGTTTGATATTTTCATCAAAGAAGTCTCAGACTTACAGGAAAAGATTAAAGAGTTGGAAAAAGAAAATGTAACCATATCTACAATTTAAGTGAAAACCTGCTTCAATTTTAAGTTCATTGAATACAACGACAAGCTCACAGTATTTTATACAGGCTTGCTACATTACACAACTTTTCTTGTAGTGTTTAAAGATGCGGAACAGGTCGTTTCCAGGAAAAAAAACTAAGCTTGACCTTAACGACGAACTGTTATTAACATTAGTAAAGTTAAGACTGAACCTTCCAATGGAAGACTTGGGAAATCGCTTTGGAATAAGTTCTGGATTAGGTAGTCGGATTTATCATGCCTGGCTGGATGCCTTGAACAAAACCATAGGTGGACTTGTCATCTGGCCTCCTTGTGACAAAGAATTACAACTCCCAAATGTGTTCAACACAAAAGAGTTAAAGAAAGTAAAATGTGTTATAGACTGTACCGACATTTTCATAGAAAAACCACTTTCTCTAAAAGCCCGTGCCAAGACATATTCAAATTATAAAAGGCACGATACTGTTAAAGTACTGGTTAGAATAAGCCCTTCGGGGAGTGTCACACATATTTCTCATTGCTGAGGTGGAAGAGCAAGTGATAAGAGAATAACAAATGAGTGTGAGTTGTTGGAAAAATTTATGCCTGGGGATATAGTCATGACTGACAGAGGCTTCCTAGTTGAGGAGGAATTTGCGACACGTCAAGTCAAACAATCATGCCAGCATTTACTAAGGGAAAGAACCAACTCTCGACAGAAGAAGTAGAAAAAAGTTGTCAGATGTCACGAGCTCGTAACCATGTTAAAGATTAATTGGACGATTGAAAGACTTTAAAACCATAAGTGGGACAATGCCTTTAGCATTTGTGAAAAAGAAAGGGACGTGCAAAAAAGTTTTACATGTGGTTGGAGGCATTGCTAATATGAATATCCCCTTGTTGTGAATGAGTGTGTAAATGAAACTCATCTCTTTTTAGAGCAGGTATCTGAATTGTGGACTCTTGAGGATTAAGTAATGTACACAATATATACATATTCAAATAAGTTAAAACTTGTCTTGAATATAAACATGTATGTTAACTAGTCAGCTGACAAGTGAATGAGCAACAAATTGACTGACAAATAGACAGTTCTGTTATTTTTTGCTAGAACACTATTATATTTACGACTCATATTGAGCCAAGCTTACAAAAAATAAGATTTTATTAAAATATATGTCTACGTTGCATTTATGTTTCTATAGCATAATTTTGCTTTGGTAAATATGAGAAACAAGAGCCCGGTTTGAACCAGGTGATGCTACCCGAATAGGTTTTTGACACAGAAAAGTACACCTCTTGTAGTTTCAGAGATATGCCCCTGGACAAAGTTCAAAGTGCAATAGTTCCAGATTTAGGCAAGGCAGGGTTACTGTTCTTTGCACTGGACTTCTAATACATAAGATCTGTCTACCTACAAAGATTCTTGTTGATACCTCTTATGGTTTCCGAGTTATGTCCCGGACAATGTTTAAAATGTCAAAATGAACAAATGGCAACAACTCCAAAATAAGTCAAGGCAGAGTTACGTTTCTTGTGCACTGCACATCTAATGAAGATCTATAAAAAGTTTGATGCTGATATCTCATATAGTTTAAGAGTTATGTCCCGGACAAGATTTTTCTAAAAGGGAAGATAATTCAAAAACGGTGCAAAATAGTTCTGGTTCTTTGACAATGCACACGGCCTCAATGTCCTATACCACTATGTGAAGTTTAGACAAATTATCTCCAAGGGTTTTCAAGTTATACTCCGGACAAGACAACGGACGGACATGGCGGCGAGTGTGTGCTCTCCCTTCGGGGAGCATAAAAAAATAGAGCTAGTTAGTAGTATAAACTTAAGTGACAATGCAAAGATAATTATGTTATCTTGTAAAGTATGCATTTATAAAACAGAATGATTATTGTATTATTACTTGTCTTCCATAAATATTTAAATATTGATTTATTTGAAAAATTCATAAATATGACACATGTTTACTTAAATGCTAGAAATATTTACATAGAATCAACAGCACTCTTCCTGTATCTAAGTATTATCAACAGCACTCTCCCGGTATCTAAATATCAACAACAGCACACTTCCCGTATCTAAGCATAATCAAAAGCATTCTTTTAGTGTCTAAGAATAATCAACAGCACACTTCCCGTATCTAAGTATAATCAACAGCACTCTTCCAGTATCTAAATATTAACAACATCACACTTCCTGTATCTAAGCATAATCGAAAGCACTCTTCCAGTGTCTAAGAATAATCTACAGCACACTTCCCTCATCTAAGTATAATCAACAGCACTCTTTAGGTATCTAAGTATTTACAACAGCACTCTTCTTTTACCTAAGGTTTACCAGCAGCACTCTTTCCGTACAGCACACTTCCTTATCTAAGTACAATCAACAGCACACTTCCTGTATCTGCATAATCAACAGCACTCAGATTCTTCCCGTATCTAAGTATAATCAACAACACTCAATTTCTTCCTGTATCTAAATATAATCAAAAGCACACTTCCTGTATCTGCATAATCAACAGCACTCAGTTTCTTCTTGTATCTAAGTATAATGAACAGCACTCAATTTCTTCCTGTATCTAAGTATAATCAACAACACTCTTCCTGTATCTATGCCAAGTCATTTTTTTTTATCTCCGATCATTTAATAGAAACTTTTCGAAGGGTAAGTCTTTTCATGTTGAATTAGGCTTACTTTCTTTGGGTTTTTTTTTTCAATATTTTTCTTGTCAACACTTCCGGTAAAATATGCCTTTTGAACATGGGAATAATACGTTCCAACATTAAATTAAACATTTGACAGTCTAAAAAACCTCTTTCAATATGAAGGCCCTTTGACTACAAAATCACATTAATTCAGGTCACAAATATCCATTTGAGCCTGAATTTGTACATAATGGCAATGATCTGATTTCAAAGCATTGTCGCATGAAGAACTATGGTCATGAGGTAATAAGAAGTATGTTTTGTCACTTATTGCACAAGGATGGTCATTCCTGTATTTAGAAGGACATTTTACCTCTACGACCCCTTTTCCACAACAGTCACATTCAACTATACTGTCCGGGGAGGCTCCAATATAGGGGTGATCATGACTAAATACAAAACCACTCTTACTTATAGCAAAATTTGAAGGTCCTTCCATGACAGAATTGTAATATGAATTCAATGCAGTCTCTTCATTATCTATTCCCCACTCGGTTGCAGGTGTTTTAAAGAAACTACCATGACAAATATTTTTATAACTGATGGTGACGGCTTATCAACTGCTGTGTTAAAAACATCGAAAAATACTGATGCGATGATACGTCCACGGCGATATTCGTGCCAAAGACCACTTTTTGACTGTCACCGTGTGCTTTCTTCCAAAAAACTGACGTTGTTCTTTTGAAACCGACAAACTATCAACTTCCTTTTTTATATCTCAAAACCTTTTTACTGTTGGTGAAACCTTTCTTATACCGTCTTTAAAGTTACACACTGGTCATATATATAAGGATTGTAATCCTTTTGCATTGGCATAAATAATATCTTAAATGAAAAAGTGTTTTGTATTAAAGTCAAAATACAATTTTGTTTACATTTTACTACATTTTGCACTACTATCGGTATCTTTAAATAATAAGCATCCTTTTCCCTGTCTAAATAATTAGAAATCATTTAATTGAAAGGCTTAATGAACCTTTAAATACCCCCCCCCCAAACATCTATCATTTTACCTTCTTAACAAAGTTCTGGTTCGGATGTACATGCTCTTTGTTCAACCCTAGCTTCCCACAGCTGTCTACTTTGAACAAGATTGCAGCTGTTGTCTTGGTTAGGTTCTGGTTATATATAAATGGTGGTCCAAAACATAAAAAAGCAACACCATGAAGCAGTTCTAATTAATATTAATTATTCCATTTATAATAACACCTGATATGAGTACATCACATAAATTTTACACCAAAATCCATTCCACTTGGTAAACTACTCTTCTCCAATCTCCAAACATAAGTTACAAGGTGAGTTACAAGTTGAATTACAAGGTGACCTGTAAAATACATTACAAATCCTTACTTCAAGTAATACATATATAACTTGCAATATAATACATTACAATCTCTGAAAGAAATCATTCATCTTCTCACATAAGTCATACATAAACATTAAAGGATGCCTTTAATATAAAGTAAGTGGAATCTAGTGGCTTACACTCTTATTAACTAAACCTTAACATAGAAGGTTGAATATTACAATTTTCATATAAAGTTATCATCTGTTAAAAACAATATAGTCACATCATACATGTACAATAACAATAATTTAACTCACCAGTGTATGACACTGTCCACAATTATAACCAACACCTGTACAACTCTCTTAATCGCCTCTTCACACTGTGACTATCAGTAAAACTGTAAATTTAGAGGTTATATAAAAACATGTGATAAGATATTGAAGATATCAAGTGATATTTAGATTTGTTAAAGAAAGTAGTCCCGTACCGCCGTTTTGATAGTTTCATGTACATAAATTCTATGTATTAAATAAGTTACCAAAAGCTCACGATTAAATTAACACTCATTACCAAAAATGGATGTAAACAACAGTAGGTCAAAACATACCTCAATACAATCAATCCATTTCACAATACACCATACCTATTCAACACAAACAAAAATGAAACAGCCAGAAGATGTCAAACACATCTACCCTCCAAAAACCTTTACTAAACTCAGCTTAGGCGGAAACGATGCCTCGACCAATGAAAATCAATAATTAAAAGTGGGACCAATCAGAACGAGGCTAAAAACTAATATATTTACCAAACACAGAATAACCCTGATAAAACTCGGACCTGTCACACAGCTACATGGGAGAATACTTCACCGAGCCTGTGTGAGAAAAAACAACAATAATTAATTACACTACTAATACAGCTGTTAACTGTGTCAACTTAAAACAAAGCATGTCTCTTACTTTTAAGAGTGTAAATTGAACTATAATTCAACTTTTTTTTATTGCAGTAATCGCTTTCCTTTATTTGAATTAATTAAAAAAAAATCATACTACGTATTTTGTCTCGAAGACTAACATAACTATGTTGAATGAAATACCCTTTCTATTATGCTCTTAATATGCTCTAATTTTTACTTCTCTAAAGTTTTTATTTTTGGTTTACTGTTACAGTTTCTAAATAGTTGCACATTGTTAGTTTTGACAACATTTTTCTTCTGTTGCTTTTGGCAATTAGTTTTAGTATTTTGTATGGAAGTCAAACCACTACTTTGTTTTTCTTGTGTTTATTTTGCTCCTTTTATGACACATTCAACTTTACAGAAAATAATCCTTTATATTTTGTCAATAAATAACAGATAAAATTAGCCTAGGGCTGAATTTAAATTTAACATAATTCACCCTATAAATGATGAATGGTTTTGTCCAGATTGAGAGATGGATAAGTCCATTTTAGATATTTGTGGTAAGGAATAAATGCTATCTTGTTTTCATCTGTAACAGGAATTTATATCTAAGAGGAAAATTATAGCAAATTGTTTTGATCCTAAGCAATACCAGAAACATAGATTTGCCTGCTTTAAATAAAGGAATCCAAAAGTAAAAAGCATTCAACAAGACTGTAGATAAGTCATCCATTGCCTTTAGATAGTAGAATTATAGGGATAATGTAATAAACAAGACCAAAAATTCCTCTCATTCAGCGAGAATAAATGGACCCCTGTAGATTTGTGATTGAACTATATACAATAGTTAACTAATTGTATACATGTCCAATCCATAATGGTGTGAGATATCTGTCTCAAAGGGGTGTGGGTTTAACAAGATGTTTACATGTCCAGTCCATAACAGAGTGGTTTTTTAACCCCTGAGGGATTAAAGAGTTAACAAGTTGTAAACAGGTCCAATTCATGACAATGCCCCTTTCTGTGTAGCTTGTAATGAAAATTTTACTGTTAAGCATTTTCTTCTTGAATGTCATGATTTTTCACAGGCCCGTAATAGATTCTATTGTGTAAATTCACTCAAAGAACAATTCCACCAAAAAATATCATTGGTTATTTGGAAGAGATAGACTTGTATTCTAGGATCTAACTGGCTCACTTTCATTGTCATTTACAAGTTTAGCCTATTATATAGCATTCGGCACGATATGGCCAGTTATGTGTTGACGTGCCGTAAAAATCCAAACAAACAAACAAACAATTCTTTTTAAGTGAGATATTAATCAATATGGAACTATCAGTTCATCTTTGACTGTATGCTAATTAGATAAGTAACAAAATAATGAATGATGTTGGATCAAATGAAGTTTTTTAAAAAAAAATTTTTGGCTTATTTTAAAGCCGTTATTGGGTCATTTTCCCAATTTAATATAGTATATTATTCTCCCAATCCACAGATAAAAAAAATCCTCATTGGAAGTCAAAAAAAAATAAGCATATTGAATAAAAACTCTAAAATCTTTGAAAATAAGGGCTTCTTCACTGTTATGGTGTTTAATGTTTGAAGATGCCATATTAGACAGTGATTGTTTGCAATCATTTAATCACTGTCAATGTTATTGTTTTTTATGTGGATTCATTTTATTTATTTCAAAGACTTCAAAATACAAAATTCCAAGTCAATTATTATTATTTCTATGTGTAAAAGAGCATAATAGACAATGACACATAAAATAAAACTAATGTAAATGATTGAACATGAATTTTTATCATTCTGCCTTTGCTGAACACATATAATAATTATCTGAAATTATTTAAAACACTTTTTTTAAGTTTTTGTTTACATTTTTATGATTATCGGCATCTTTCAACAACCCTTTCGCCTGAGGAAAACAAACTCTTTTGTGTATTCATACACAGGGGTGGAACTCAAAATGTATCTCAAAAATGAGCATCGGTAAAAATTATATGTGAAGTTCCTGCTATGATGCACATCCCCTTCATACCCTTACGGTAGTGTCACGTCTGCACCCAGCCATTAACAAAGTTTGTTTGTTTGTTTGTTTGTTTGTTTGGATTTAACGGCACGTCAACACATAAATGGCCATATCGTGCCGAATGCTTTAATAGGCTTAAAATATTATGTAAAACTTTGTAAATGATAATAAAAAAGAGCCAATTAGATCCTTGAATACAAGTTTATCTCTTTCAAATAAACGATGATGTTTTTGATGGAATTGTATTAAAAATTCTTTGAGTGAATTTACGTTATAGAATCTATTACGGGCCTGTGAAAAATCATGACATTCCAGAAGAAAATGCTTGACAGTAAAATTTTCATTGCAAGCTACACAGAAAGGGGCATTGTCATTCGTAAGGAGATAAGAATGGGTAACTTTAGTGTCTCCAATTCGGCATCGAAGAAGAACTGTTTGATCATGGCGGTTTGACAAAGACAGAGATGGTGACACATCAAGAGATGTGTTTATATCATGCAGTTTATTAAAGACGGCATTGTCCCAATTTGCTTTCCATTCAGATGAAAAGAGTTTATTAATAGCCGTTCTAAAATCACAAGCACGTAACAATAAGTCAGTTTTTTGAAAATTTAATGATTGTTTAGCTTAAGCATCTAATTTTTCATTTCCTCGTATACCTACATGACTTGGAATCCAATATAATTAAACAGATTTTATTTAAAGGTCCACTACTAAGACCCAATAAAAAGTATGCTAAACAAAAGACATTTTTCTTATCACCTCAAAATTGTTCAAGTATGTAAAACTGAGTAGATTGAAAACATATTATGATTATAATATTTCTATACGACCACTTAATCAATGCCATTGTCATGCCTGTTTTTAAA
Source organism: Ruditapes philippinarum (assembly GCF_026571515.1). Classification (NCBI taxonomy): domain Eukaryota; kingdom Metazoa; phylum Mollusca; class Bivalvia; order Venerida; family Veneridae; genus Ruditapes; species Ruditapes philippinarum. The sequence continues at coordinate 17,468 of NW_026861155.1, read as the reverse complement.
CGGAACGAACGTTTTCCGATTTCCCCCGAATGCGTCGTACATCTTCGGGGTTTTCCGGATTGATTTCATAACGAGGCTGTATACATGTAGAACCGCCATAACAAAAACAAAGCGACGTGACATTTATCAAGAATAATATTACCGTTCTGTCATAGTTGAAAGGAACCTATGTCTTCGGTAAGTGTTAGTATTTGAAGAAGACTATTTGATTTAGATTTTAATAGGTTACGATAAACAAATTATCATGTATTTGCAGGACAAAATGAATGCGTATTATGACAGCCGAGTTGAAGTTTGTGTATTCAGTATTTGTTTATTCTGCGTCACATCCTTTTACTGTATTCTTTTGCGTGTCCATTTTAAAAAATTATAATTATATTATCTAAGTTACTCGTTAATAGTGTACTAGTTTACATGCTTGTGACTATAGTCGGGCCTTGGAAAGTCTTATTTTCACGTACATGTATATATAAATTATTTAGAAATTAGAATATCAGCTAGATATTCATGTAGCTACTAGATCTACTAAGTTCATTTCATGAAAATTGTGCATTTGCAGGACATGGAATTTATTTTCACAAAGTCAGTTACATTCATGTAGCTTCTACATTTTTTTTTTCATGCAAATTGTGCATTTGAAAGAAATAACATTTATTTTCAAATAAATGTTTTGTCAATCCACTCAAATCAAGTTCACTGGGTGCTGTTTTTTTTTAGAAAAATTACTCCATTAAATATATCATTAGTAAGTGATAAAATCTTCAGCAGGGCTTCCATTAATGGAAGTTTGGGAGTCAGTTACTCCTTGATTTTGGCTTGTGACTTCCAAAATGTATAACTTTTCCTTCTTTACCTATAAAATGTGACATCCAATATCAGAGTTTGTGCAGTGTCTGACTTTCAAACTTTGGAACTTAGTGGAACTGCATATGCTTTAGGTCGCTTGCAGGTGTATCTATCTCAACATTAGGAAACCTATCGCCCTTTACAGGGAGATAATGTTTGACATTATTGGAGGATAGAGATACTGTAGGCATGCCACTATTTGTCATAGATGGCAGTATTTCAGACACCAACATATCTGAGGCAATATTGTCGTTCTTAGCTAGACAGTTTTCGGCTCTTATACAAGTTTTCATGGGTGCAAGTTTTCAGGCATATGCCTGAAGTTCAGGTTTTTTGTGACAGATTTCTTCATGTTTTACCATTAGATTATGTAGGAAAATGATCATGAATTACTGTTTTCATGTTTTTCCAAATTTTCAACTTGCACCCATGAGTTTTTGATTACATAAATTAAGTGGCGCAAGAAATGGATCCATAAGAATGATTAAAGAAAATAACAATATATGCAAATGAGGCAGCTGATCAATTTATATATATTCAACAATAAAAAAACTGCTGGAATGTTCTTTCGAGTACTTACTACTTGTCGAATTGAAACTTAATTGAGGCATGGCATAACTGTTAATGAGCCAGACCTGCGACAGAAGATAACTTTGTATATCCCAGTTCAGACTAAATACTTACTAGTGATTTTTTCAGAATTTGTTGTTCCATTCAGGGGCAAGCCATTGTTGCCTTAGTAAAATAAGAAACTTTACGCAACTTGCTACTGGGTTGATTCTGCTTTTACTTATAATGAACACATACATGTAACTTAATTGTCGCAAACCTCAAATTGCAAAAAAAGTTTTGTTTATTGCAGTCAGAAAGCAGTAACAGTGGGCAGCTCTTTGAAGAAAGCCCTTCCAGTTCTCCAAGGGGAAGAGGTAGCTCTTCAAGAGGCAGAAGAGGGAGAGCTGGAACAAGCACTAGCAGAGGAAGGTCAAGGAGTAGAAGCGGTTCCAGAGGGAGGGCCAGAGGTAGGGGAAGATCACGTCAAAGGGAAGCTGAAAGCACAGTTGATGTTCTTACTGAAAGAGATGAGAAAATGAAGGTAATCCAGCATTTTTGATGTTTCCGCTATTTCTTACACTATTATTTTCAATACCCTTTTTATGATAAGAAATACATTTTTTTTTTGTAAAAAACAAACAACTCATGTTAATGCATTTTTGACAACCTGCAGCTTGTAGATTTCAGATGATAGGCCTTTAAACTGTTCATACTTTTGTGCATTAAAATATGTAACCATGCTGTTGCTGGTGTATGATGTGAATGAATTTAGTATATTTCTTTATCAGTAAAATATACATTGAACTATATTATATACTTATAAATGAAATATTGATGAAATAAAATGCATATTTTCATTTTCTGTATTGTTACTGTAAAAATTTATTTGTCAATGCAGTGAAACATATATTTTCCGTGTTTTCACTGATGTGTTGCCAGACTACTTTTTAAATAAAACCATTAAGCCATTACACAAAATGTTAGGTATAGCGTCAAAAGAGAAGAAAAATGTATGTAATAAAAAGAAATTTCTTTTTTTCTATAAATACAGGATTTATTTTTTTGTGTTACAAAAATTACCCTATTTCACTTGTCAAGTAGTGGCTATCGTCAGTCATGAAATATTTTTCATACCATTCAATGAAAATAAATTGTGTATTTATAGAAAAAAAACTTGAATATAGAAAAATAACATTGAAAACAGATGGTAAGGTAAAACATTTTTTACATATAGAAAAGGAATGATTATTATCTGTTTTGATTTTAGGAAGAAATTGCTAGTATGGATGTAGATAATTTAAGACAGCTCTGCCTGGAGATGGTGTCAGCTCAGCCAGGGTTGGTTTTCAATATTATGCACCCATCTACCAGACAACCTGGAGGCTACCACCCACCACCTGGGGTCAACTTGCCGGGATGGTGTGTTTGCACTAAGTGCAGAGAGATGCCAACAGAGGCAGAGAAGCTCTGTTGTGGAATGGAAGAATGCATTACTTCATTGCCTGTAAGTTATACTCATACATGTTTTATAGGACAAAATGATACATTTTCTCTCTCCATAATTTGTTTTTAAAAATTTATCTTTCTTTAGCAAACAACGTATTTTCTAATGCAACAACTGACTATTGATTACATATAATGGTAAAAAGGTTAAGATGAATTCATTATTCTTGTTCTCATAAAAAATAATGTAACAAGATTTAGTGTAAATTACTATAAATGATTTTTTTATTATTATTTCTGTTGTTTCCTATAGCATTATATGCAAAGGCTCTTTATGTTTCAGAACTTCAACATTTTGATCTTGGATGAAGAAGTTCTGTCTCTAGGCAGGATTTTTAGGAGAGATGTTTTAGTTTTTGATGAAGAGAGACCGAAATAAGGCAAACCGCCATCAAGGCTACAGGAATTACATCATGTGGCAGCATGGAAGCCTTGGAGCAGGTGTTAAGCGTGTTGTGCCATCCTGTGCCGTTTGGGTCATTCGGGACAAATACCCTGACCCGTTCGGGCAGTACACTGGTTTCGTACCTTCTCGGTTTGCATGATTGTATTGTAATATACAAAGAAAAGAAAATAAACCACCTTCATTTAAAATTTGGTTTTTATTTATTTATTTTTATATCAAAAGTAATGAAATAATTTAAAACAAATAATTGAGGATAAAACTATCATTCCAGATGATGCATAGCCCCACATATCATTAAAGGCACATTATGCTTCAGAAACAAAAATTTACTTCTAAAAGAATTGTGAGATGCTTTAAAAAAGTAGTAGTTATAGTGAAATAATTAATAAAAGTAAATTGTAAACCAAAAAGCCAAAGTTGAAAAGGGGTTATCCAGTAATTGGCCAATGAGTAACTTTTTCAATACTTTGAAAGTATACCAAAATTTTAAAGTTATGAAAAATAAAAATAACAGCATTTCAGAGGCATAATGGGCCTTTAACTAATATTTTATCCTGTAATATGAAGGCTCCCTGTATGTATCTGGTCTCTACTTTTATATTTTAACAAAAATGATCTTGAGTCTGACAGGCTTTAATATTATCCAATACAAAATCTCCATATAAATTTACTTTAAAGCAAGTTCAAGCTTTAACTCGGGGTTAAAAGACCAACAATCTCACAATATATGCTCAAAAACTGTTAGTTCTCTGATATAAGCTGAACATATTCTAACATAAAATGCAGTTAATCAACAATTTTAACAAAAAGACCTGAAAGTAGCAGTTTGTTTCCAATAAAACACTGTGTAGTATGTATATACTTGAAATAAGTCCATCAGACATTTATGCCCCTATTAATTTGCCTGTCACATGGACATTACTTTTTTTACACATTTATTCATACTTGAAGTGTGGTTGAGTGTTATACATTACAAGAGCTGCCACTGTCATGACATGAATACCCCCGCATACGACTTTGTCATAATCAACTGTGGCCATTTACAGCTCAAGGACAACCTCCTTGCCAAATCTGAGGTTACTAAGCCAGTGCATTGCTATGTTATGTATTGTACATGCTTCAAATGTGAAAATCAATACACTGCGGATTTGCATTCTTAAGCATCTGATGGATTTAGTAAAAATCCATTTGACCTTGACCTTTGACACAGTCACGTAAAAATTAATAGGGATCATCTACTAATCCTGACTAACCTATATGCCAAATATGAAGACTGTTGGTCAATGGAATCTTAAGTAATTTAGTGGACAAGCTTTATGTATTCAAGGCCCATGTGACCTTTACCTTTGACCCAGTGACCTCAAAATCAATAGAGGTTATCTACTTATCATGACCAATCTAAATATCAAATATGAAGACTGTGGGTAAAAGGAATCTTAAGTTATTTGGCTGACAAGGAAAAAACGACGGACAAGCTGATTTCAGTATATATCCCCCCCCTTACAACTTTGTTGTGCGGGGGTATAATAAAAGTGTTATAACTCAAAATGTCCATAAAACCCGACTCAAAACTTATTGTCATTGGCATGACAAGATTTTCACATCTGTGACATTGACCTAATAACCTGTAAAAGCAGAAATTTGTCATCAACTGGCCTGGTCATAGCAACATTAGCTTGGCTTATTTTTGCTTATGCTGTTTATCAGACAAGGGTCTTACAAATACTACGCATAATAACAAGAACAATGTTACCTTATGGCCTTAGCAAATGTCACAACTAAGGGCTTATTCTTTACATAGTTATTATATAGTTTATATATGAGTCGTGTCATGACAAAACCAACATAATGGGTTTGCGACCAGCATGGATCCAGACCAGCCTGCGCATCCGGGCAGTCTGATCAGGATCCATGCTGTTTGCAATCAGTTTCTCTACTTGTTGTAGGGTTTGTAAGCGAACAACATGGATCCTGATCAGACTGTGCGGATGCGCAGGCTGGTCTGGATCCATGCTGGTCGCAAACCCATTATGTTGGTTTTGTCGTGACGCGGCTCATATATTAAATGATTTAATAAAATGTTGCTGTGACCTTGGTGGTCATATGATTTTCTGCAGCATTTTTCATGCACATGGTCGGCAAAAATTTTCATATAATATAATATACAACTTTTGTGGAGGACCAACAGGTAAAGCTACCAAATATTATAGCTTTTGTAAGAAGATCTTCAACATTCTATTGTTACTAACTAATTGTCCACCAGACTAGCACCAATATTACAACTGTTGTCCACATCCTGTCTGAATCATTTCTGTGAAGTATGGCCAAAGCTGTAAAATAATTGTTGGTAATAATGGACATCATGTAATCAAATCATCTCTTATAAAGACAGCAACTGACACTTAAATACATCAAACAAGCTTTCCCATAACAGTGCCGTACAGACTGTCTAATTATAGCGGGATTTCTTTTCTTGAACCAGCTGTTGTGTGGATGGCGGTTCAACAGGTGCGATTGTCTTGCTTATTAGCCGGACATCTGTTGGGTCCAAAGTCACCTTCCTATACATTCCCTTGGTGTCATTTAGTCTGTTCATTAATGCCTTCACAAGGACTTCCTGAATGTAATCGAAGGATTTTGGTTCTTTGCAGGCATAAACTGACCACCTTCCTGACTTCTTGTTGTAAGTCCTGTGGTACCTGTTAAAAAAAGTGTGAATACATTTCATTCATAAATAACAAAATCTTAGCCAATTATAATAAAAATCAAGCAAACATTTGTCCTTGAATGTCAAGGTCAAGTACAATCGATATTTTGTCTCGTCTCCAAGTATGAAGACAATCCATAATATAAAAAAAATCACCATTAATTTCGGACTGCAACAGCAAAGGATGAGATGCCTGTTGAAATAACTCAAATTTATTTCTTCGAAAAAGCCGAGTTAAAAATTGTTGAATATTAAAAATACCTTGTAGATCCATCCTTGTTTTTCATTTCACCCCTGCTTGCATTTTTGTTGTGGTCCAGTGCAGCCAGCAGGTTCCTTGCCCTGTATACGGGTGGTGTATATGCAAAACGTTTAGCACAGTACATCAGTATGTGTTGATGGAACCCCTCTAGTTCTGCTGTGCTCCTGAAAAACATTTTTTTCTGGTTCACATTTGTTTGACTTATGTTTGGTGAAATAGAAAGATCAGAAAATGCAAAGTTATTAAATAAACAAAAATAATACTGGAAAACCAAGTTCTAATCAAATCCATAGAAATACCATTGAGTACTAACTCTAGATACTATAGGCTAGTATTTTGTATTTATACATTTGCTTGGATGGTATAAACTACTTATTAAGTCCCCATTTGTAGAATACAAATAAAACTGTATGTGTTTTGGTTAAGTTTCCTGGTATTTTCCTTCTTGGAGGATAGGGGTACCTACACACATTATTATTTCAACCGGCGTAATTAGTGGGAACTGTTGTCACCAAAATTGATTTAAAAGATCAAAAAACTGTTACAATAAAAAATCATGTTTCCTTACAAGATACAAAAATATAATAATTGTGTTGACACTAGGCCACTTATATAATGGCTATTCATTTGCCAAAATGTTAGTCTGCTGGGATAAAAGAAAACTATGACATAATATAATTTTCAATTCTACAATAAGTTAACATATATAACTTAATGCTAAAAATTGAATACATCAACTGTTGACAACCATGTCTTTTATTTACCTCCAGGACTATTTGTATATGGAAATATCAAAAACATTCATCAACAAATACCTGAAATTTAAGAAGTGCTCCACATTTTTCAATAGTCTCTTGTCCAAAACAATGTTAGCCAGTTCTTTGAGAACATGACTGTCTTTTTCAGGATGAAGCCATGGTTTGCTTCTTGATTCATCTTCTCCAAGAGGATCATGAAGGCATTGGTACAATCCTCCGTGGGGAATTATCCATTCATGTTTGTTGGTAATATGGTGAAGAACACTTCTCCAAATGCCCTAAAATACAAGCACCAAATGAAAACAGAGAATTTTTATGTCTGTAATGATACACAATAAGACAGATGTAACAGTCTACTTTATACAGAAATCAACTTGCACGTTGCATGCACCCACACACACACACACACAGACACACGCACAAAATTAATATATGCAAGTGTTCCTAATAAATTGTTGCAATACAAATATTGATACAGAATTAATCAAAGCAAACATCTTAACTCTAGTATGCTTTCAGCCATTGAATATACCCATGTGACAAGTGCAGACCAAGAAATGCAACCTCATCTGGGCCACCTGATTATGGTCTGCACTGTTCCCTATTTAGCCAATACATATTTATTATCTTTATTTGGCTAAAAATGGTAATGATTCTGTCCAGATAGGACAAGTATATTTAATTAATTAGTGTGGTGATTGTTATGGAAAAAAATCCTGCCTTCCACAAAAAGTTTCTATGTACATACCACAAACTCTGAATAACTCTCAGCCTTTTGACAGGAGAACCAGAAATGATTTATAATGTCTCTAGACCATTTCATGAGGACCATATTCTGCTTCTTTTGAGATGCCTGAAAAAAACAACAACAACATATGCTTGATACAATATCTTTCCCCAATCATACAACTCTTAATTTGAAAATGAAAGATCTATCAAGTTTCATCACTATTAAGTTATTAATATGATTTATTGGTTATAATTTTACAAAGAATCCAGGTACACAGTCCATTCATATGACAAACATCATGGTATTGTGAAGCAATATGAAAACTATGTGGCTTTAATTTTGTTAATATGATTTCTTGTTAATATTAATTGTATAATTCTATAACAGAATACATATAGTTCTATTTTGGTCTAACAATTTAAACAAAGTACTGCCTACAATAAATTTTACTGTTTGTAAGATAAATATACCTTAACTATTTTCTTCCCAAGGTTTTTAGCCACATGCCAAATGTCATATGAGTGTTTCACATCAGGGTATTGTTTTTCTAAAATACAGAAAGATACTTATTATACTTTTAAAAGTAGTCACAGAAATGTAAAAATAATGATATATTGTCTAGTATTTCATGAAAATATTTTCATTTATAAATTAAGTAATGACTGATTTGAAAAAGCACTATCAAATGTTATTTAAGGACATTTTATAATAAGAAAATCAAATGAATTGTAATCTATTTTGTGCAAGGTATTTGCATTAGGAAATATATGCAGAGACTATATTCTATAACTAAACAAAAATCTCAAATATGTTAATTATGTCTTCAGAGTTCATGCATATAACAACATGTATAAACATACTCATCACAGACGATATTCCCAAGTGTGCATCTGTCACAACTTCCTTCACTGACAAGCCACTATCTTTTATTTCATTTAATGCCTGTATAAATCCCCTTTTTTCCATATTCACCGACTTTCTTTCTGTTTGCCTCTTATCAATGGTGAGTAAGGAAATTATCTTCTTTGTGTCATATTCCATAAATGTATAGGAGCAATATTGGGCTGAATGGCCTGGACTGTCATTTCTTCCATCACCTAAATATTTTAAATTCACAGTTGCTATTCAACAGTTTATATACTAAAAACAGGTCTAATAAGTTACTAGATTACTAGTATCTGGTTGCAAGGTGGCAGGTTAATGCAAGTTTTTTTCTTTAATTTAAATTCAATAATCATATTGCTGCCAATCCTTTAAAAATAAATAGTTGTTTTTTTTTATTTTGAAAAAGAATACTTCCAACATAATACTGTTTCATTTATCTTTGTTAAATTGTAATACTGGACAGAGGTTTGAGTCAATGGTTTGACACTGTAAAAATCATACAATTACACTGTGTAACACACTAAGTAATTTAAAGACAAGGTAACACTAATTAATCAACCATTAATCCTGACAGTTCAAGAAATTATTGTGTTTTATTGGGTAAGCTTTACAAAGGTGTAGAAATAGACACATACCCATTAAAATAATATCACGGTTTTGAAATTCTGACCGAACTTCTTGCACATTTTCATCCCAAGCACTTTCTATGGCTGGAATCATATAGCATCGCTGTATTCCATGAAACCGTGTCGAAGAGGGAAACAGCAAGTTCAGTTGCTTCGCCCACAAAAGCATTTTACTATAGTTGTTCCCAGATGATAAAATTGTGGAACAGATGAGAAAATCACCTGAGTGCAATTTTCTGTTCAACTGGGACTGGGAACACCACTTCTTCACAACATGATTCTTGCCACAAATCTGTATGTTAAAATGAAATTGCTAAAATGCTGTCATTCTGTTTCACAAATAAATAATTATGCTATGATTAAATGTTGAGCATAAATCATAAGTGAAAATTTTACATTATTTTACTTCATTTGAAATAGTTAAATTGTACTTAACAGTTGATTGCAATTGCAATTAAACTATATCCTGTCATTCTATAAATATACATTTCATCACTGTTTAAAGGCTCATTACACCTCAGATATGAACAGCTGTTTTCTTCTTTAGAAGGAACAAACATGTCTCTAATGAAGATTTTATAACAAATTCAAGTAAATTGGATGTTTATCAGCAGAAGAAAGTAATAAAAAAAATCATAACGTAAACGACTGTCATACAAAATCACTGTAACAGTAAACTATACTAATTGCCTTAAAATCGAATGTGATTCAGTACAATTCTTATGTTATTGTAAGACAACAAATTTAAGTTGGTAATCAATTGCCATTATCAACATGAATTGATCATTTAGACTTTTATTGATAACATTGTAAAAAGTTGGAATAAACATATTTTACTTTTGTTAAAACTATTAAATGTATTTTTATTTCCTACCCATTTGATATAAACTGCTGATCCAATAAAAGAATGCTCTATTTGTACAATGTCACTGCATTCTGTACACTGAACTTGGCCATAAGATGCTAGAGTCAGCAGTTGTTCCAGGAAGACAAAACATTTCACTGAGGATGTTATGTCCTTACTGTCCTGTTCAGATGTTATAATCTTAATGTCTTCCACTGGAATGTTCTCTACATCTTCGGCTTCCTCAACTAATTCCTCATCGTCTGCTTCAAGATTGAACTCAACCTCTTCAAACGCAACATCATCTGCTAACACTGTCACTTCTCTAGGACTGTAATTTGAAAACAATAAGTATCTTTAATTCAAAACTATAAAAGTTTCTTTTACAAATCAATCAAGTCATATTTTGTATACTTTAGAGCTTCAGATCTTTATAAATTCCTTTTCGTGATGAACCTATCTTTTATGTAACAAAGCACATGTGAAAGAAAATTGGTCCACCATGAACCTGTGACAAACAAGTAATTCTGGCTTTAAAATCATGCAAAAATTGACCTTCATACCCTGTAAATTGCATAAATTTACCAATTTGCAAAGCCACATGTATGTAAGTTTCTGAGTAGCTTTATGTTCACTTGTTTTAACAAAAATGTATGGAAAAGACTGCTTATTGAAGACCTAACAGTTCACTAGCCATGAAATCCTGAAGGTCATTTTGACAATGTTTTACTGACTACAAGGTCAAATCCACATGATTTTAAAAATGTTTGACCCTCTAATTAATTCCTAGGTGTCAAGTCAGGCCTTTTGGAAATTTTAAGGGTCAAAGAGTCATTTCAAGGGTCAAACGGACACCCTTCCATGTATTTTTTGACAAACTTTTGAAAGTGATTATTATTAAATGATAATTGATGCCATCAATAATCATTTAATTATCATTTAATAATGAAAACTTTCAAATGTCCTTGTAAAAATCCCTCTTACCAAGCAGTAAACTTCATAAAGTACTAATCACTTACTCCATAATCTTGTAGGTTTAAGAAATTATGACAAACTTTTTTGTAATCATGGATGTAAATAAAGTATGCTGGTTCTTACTATGTACAAACATCATGTGACAAAAAATCTAGAAATTGTGTAATTAATTTCTTGTGTCTGATGTTATGTTCAAATGTGTCAGTATTTCTCAGCACAGCTATGTTTAATCATAGCATAATACAAATTTTATGTACCCAATTGAGTTACAATGAATGAGAAAGCACTTAGTTTCAGGCCACATATTTCTGTTAAAATTTAAAAATTGTGTTGCTAGAATTGAGTATACATACAGCACAGCTGTTAAACAAAAGCTTGGCTGGTAGTCTTCATCTATGTTTTCATCTTCATCTTCACTGTCTTTTTCATCAGAGATCTCAATTGACAAACTGGATCAAAAACAAAGGTCTAAATAAAAACACCACATTTTTAAAACAGTAAAATACAAAATGTATGCAGTTATCTTTTTGGATAATATTAGAGGCTAACACATAGGATATACCTGCATAGTCTGTGCATATTAATATACATGTATTTGCCAATATATCCTTTTTGTTTGAACTTTTTTCTCATGCTTGAGAGTATGTCTTAACAAAGAAATACATGCAACACAGATACATGAATAATCTTTTAAGTTTACTTTTATAATCTAAAGTAAAAAATACAAAATTCTCACTTGAATGGATCAATGAATGAGTCTGTAAGTTGTTTTTTAGTAACCTTCCTCCCAGCAGATGAGACAGCCTGGCCTTTGGAAGTCCTGATTTAATAAAATAATCAGCTTTAACATAGTAATAAATAGTAATAAAAATGATAAATGCAAAAAGGTAACCTAAATAACAAGTCCAGCAATGTGATAAAACTTAATAGATAAAATATCTTAACTTGTGAGTAAATAAACAGAATTTTGGGTATGATACAACATATCAATTACGCTCATAATCGTTTATTTCTGATTTTCATTTTTTTTAAATAAGATATATAATTTCATGTTTAATTTAGAAAAATTGAATAACTTGGCCTCAAAGAAATTTACTTACTGTAGTCCTCTAAGAGTCTTTAGTTTTGCATCTCCAGCTGAAGTAACTTTTACTTTTGGCAACTGTTGTTCCCTGAAAGCAAGAAAATTTGTTGTTGATACAAACAAAACCACCTAAGTTTCATTTTCATTAATATCAAAATCATGAATGATCATCATTTCATTTTTGCTGTAGTGACCTAATGAAAATGAAAACAGGTTGAGCTCTAAAAAAATCATAGTTACAAAATATTGAAACTCTTAGTCCAAGGTATTAACAAGTGGATTTCATTATGGAAGTAAGGCAATAAACAAATAGGAGCTTTCTAGCCATGTTTCACACATTGTTATAGCCTTAACCCTATCCAGAATTGCAGAATAATAAATTTTGTGAATTAATTAAAAATACTTGTATACCACAATCCTGAATATATAACGGCTTTATCGTACAATATTTTGCAAACTTACATACTTCACTTATTCTTGCTGAAATGCTACAATCACTTCAACTCCAGAGATGTCTTCCTTTTCCCTGAATTATAAAGATAGGATTGTATGAGACTAAACTGGGATAATTAATATCATAAATATTCTCAACAATAATTAATTTTTGATTCTCAAATTCTTTTTCCTGTAACCTTAAAAAATTGTTTAGACATTGACTGGTATTTGTATGAAAAATTTAGAAATGCATCTCCTTAAATGTATGTCTAAAAAAAGTGTTAACATGTCTTCTATAACAAGTAAAAATATATGGCTACCTGTCACTTGACTCCCTGCTAGACACTTCAGACACTGATGGTGTTCTGGCAGCTCCAGATTCAGCATGCATTGGTGTGGATGTGACCTTTGATGGACCAGCCTCTTGAACATACTTGGTAATCATCTTTGAACAACCTGCTACTGGAATGGAAGCCAAATCCAAACTATGCTCATACCTATATTAGACAAAAATATCATTTTCTATATCAGGTTTATGGACTTAGAAAAACATACATAAATTTTAATTTATGTTGTAATAATTATTATAGTATATGTCATTTTTTCTTTTCAAACATTTAACAACATTAGTGACAAACAGATGTCACACTCAGTCTCACATGGTGAAAAAATATGCAACCTGACCACAACTCAAATCAGAGCCCTTGGATGCAGTACTGTGGCTCTACAGACAACTATCTGGCCGCTTACATACTATCAGCCCAAAAAGTTGAACAGTTTTGAACTGTGAAATTGGACATGACACTATATATCATCACTAACCAAACGTCATAGTGTAATAAAAATGTGCAACCAGACCGGGTCTAAAATTGGGACCCTCAGAATACTGTACCACACAATCTGGCAATCTAATGGATTAGACCCCTATTTATTTTTCATAAACTTGTATATAATACACTAATTTGTGACTAAAGAAAACGGAATGAACCTTATATCTATTCTCCTGTTTAGACTGACCCCAGAGTCTAATCCAGGATATAGCCACATTTGTCTTGCCAATAACAGAATAATGGTCAAATAATCAAAAAATAATCTCTGCTTGATAATTTATATCCAGCACATTTTACTCAATTTTAAAAGAGTTTGGTTTTCGGTCAGTATCCGGCATGTCTAAAGAGTATATGTACTCAATCAACTTGTATGGAATCTGCTAAGAAATACACAACAGATGAATTTTTTTCATCACTTATATGTGAACTTCTGAACTATGTACTGATGTTTTTTTCTATCCTTATTTGCGTTAGATATAAAATCTCTGGGTACATGTACCTCTTCAAGGCCAAAAGCAGGAATTGTGCGTATTAGGTGTATTTGTTTTTTTTATACAAACGAATATATAAAAATAAACTCACTAGGTAAGCAAGCTGGATATTGATCCATGTCTTGAACCAAAGTTGCTACGTCTTTAACTCAATTATTTCAATGTGAAGAAACCAACTACACGTACATCTATCAAAACGGTTACATTATCGTTGCATATCAATTATGTGCTTGTATATGTCTGTTTTCTCGGGGCAGATATGTTTTTCCACTATAATCAAAAAAGTGGTTAAAATATGGTGGGAATCAAGGCTAAATTCATGAACAATAACGTATGTTTTAAAATGCTAAATTTTAATCAAGACTTAATGTGAATTAAAAAAGTAAATCAAGATTTAATGTGTTTTCTTTCATAGAAAACATGATATACATGTTTATTAACTGATGTTGTTTAAATTAGTACAATACCCTCTATGCTTTTGCATAATATCACAATGTTTTTGAAAGATCAAAAGAGATAATATAATTATATTCACGGGACAATGTATCGAAGGAAGCACTGCTGTCGGAATCCTACATTATGTGCATCACATTATAAAACTTCTAAAAGGTCAAACAACTCGAGAATTGATTTTAGCATATACAATAAGAAATAACTCATTAAAAATTATCAAATTTTCCTTCTCAAAGTTCTGGCACCAAGACAATTTTTAGAAAGGCAGGTCATTTAAATACACACAAATGCAAGTAACTTAACCGGGCAGATTACTCGGAAACTAATAGAGGTAAGATTAGCGGCTTATTATGGAATACAATTTGATTAATTTCAGTTTTTTATATTTCATTTATGTACTTTGATAATAATAATATTTTGAGAGACAAAATCAATTTGAGAATGAAACTAATTCGTTTTTGAAAATAAAAATCAAGGAATTTTAAAACGACAAATCAGTTCAGTTTAATCATCTATATGGGTAAATTTCACAGTTTAACATTTTACTAAAATATAACTAAGAAACAGAAAAGGACGCAATGTTGAGGGGACAGTACTTCAGAAATATTTGGCCATTCAACTAAACTAGACTTGTCAATTAGTACTGCCACCAATTATGGGATTATACAAGGACGAAGTAACAAAATATAACAGAATAGGGAAAAACAGAATCCTTAAAGAAAGTCCAACACAACAAAATTGAAAATGTTGCAGGCTCGGTTTGATTGAGCCTGTTCATGGACGGTACTGGAAAGTGCAAGTTACCGTCCACGCCCCCTAGCACCGGCTTAAGCAGAATTCAACATTTAACACGAAAATGGTGAAATTTTGAATTTAGAAACATCCGCAGATGTTTTCATACGTCGGTTATCATGGAACCTTCAATGTGACACAGTAGTGCCATTCCATGAAAAGCGGCGTATGGTCCGCAAGTTAAAGAATGCTTTTGCCCTAAACGAGAAAACAATGGGCGGAACTAAATAAAATGGAATTTAGAAAGGGGATACGAGGTTATGATGCCTGCATATCACAGATAAGACGTCAAAAGACAAATTTAAAAAGCAGGCAACATATCCTAAGGGTGATTATACAGTATTCAAGTAGGAAAACTGGAACCACCCAAGTTGAAAATGGCCAAATAGAAGAAACTAAAATTACCACAAAACATGTATACATAACAATAATGTCGTGCTGAACGATCTTCAAGGATCGAAAATATAACATCATTGATTAAATGTACGGGGAGACTTTTTACAGCCGCCACACGGCACAAATAACACGGATGTGGCAATAAAATAGGGAAAAACAGAATCCTTAAAGACACCTTACATTTGGCAGCGATGGACAGTTCAAAACTAATATAAAATGTTTCTTGCATGTTTTGCATGAATATTTCGAAGTCACTTTTTCTATCACACATATTACACAAGACTGTTAATAAGCGACATGTAAATAAGTAAAACTTATTAGGAAAATATTATCCAAAATAAACATTTAACGAAGTTTCCTTGTAAATATTATTGTGATACAAAGTTTTGTACACAAAATAGATAAATACAGAAGTCCATTTAATGAAATCCCTTTCGAATATTAATCCAGTTGCGGAAAGACAGCGTTAATTTTAGTTAAAACAATATTTTATTTATAATACATACATTTACATAATAAAGTACATAAAATAAAATTTACGGATTTACAGAATTTATTTTATGAGCAGATAACATTTCCCCAAATGACTTTAGATTATAATTATCATCAGAAGTGAAATAAACTTGAAGATTTATACGACAAACATCTGATAAACAGATGAAAAATTAAATTGTGTTATAATATTGATATGACTCTATATTGATATGTTTGGAAAGAGAATAAAAGCAAATGGAGATATGACTATTTATATTTACAAGACGTCACTAGGCACTTCATAAATTTAAAGAAATATGCCTTAAAAAATTAAGCTACAATATAATTATTCTTGTCATTAAAAATAAATTAACAAATGGTGCGATCAAAATTATTTCTAGTAAAAGAATGCACAGTTTAAACAGTCTATATTTTTATCGAAAAATGAAGTAGTTGATGCAGGTAGCATGAATCTTTAAATTGTGTTAGAGGTGTTTTCATTGTTTATAGTAATACTAATATAAGTACAAAACCGTGTCATTGATTCTCATACACTTATCTTGTCATGCAATTTTTGTATAAATATACATGGTTTACAACAATGCAATTGCATTGTGAAAGGAGTTTAGCTAATAAATAAATATGTTTTGTTAAAAACAATTCTGTATGAGAGACTTATTTCATTATGTAATGAACCGAATTAGAAGACCCATTAAACCTTGCTAACATTGTATACATTTTTACCATTAATGTTGTGTGTAAATTCATCTTTAGTATTTTTATTGATGTCTACTATTGTTCTAAGCTTGGTGAATTAAACGGTTTATGAACGTTAAGAGTCATGAAATCATAAAGTTATAAAAGTAAATCCTCTTCGCAAAATGTTATCTCCAAAGGGGCTATATAAAACCAGAAGTAAACAGGAGTATTATGTTATCTAAATGCATTGGCTGTTATCTCTAAACTGGCTCTTAAACGTTATCTTTGAGATAACGTTTAAACATATTTAAGCAATTAAACAGTTGTGACACTGTTAGAATTTACTGATTCACAATCAATCAAATGATAAAAAAGTAACACACAACATTAACAATTCTTTCGAATGCGAAGCGGTTCAGGTAGCGCTACAAAAACAAATCTACCGTCCAGCCCCAATTCCCCTGGCACCTGAGTAGGAACACCTACTTTCCGTAAACTATTTATCCAGCTTGCTGACATGTTAAAATTTTAAGTTCTTAACAGGATTCAAACCCACAACGGTATAGTGGAAGAGATTTGACATCAGCGACTTTGTTTCCAGATTTTTATACTTCACAGCAGCAGGTGTCAAGTGCCGTGTGGCAGCTGTAAAACGTTGCCCCGTACTTCACTTTTAGTGTTGTTATATTTTTTTCCCGGGCCCTTTTGGATCATTGATGC